>NW_023270807.1:1547097-1635800 GCF_011800145.1 Mirounga leonina | reverse complement strand
AATAAATAAATAAATAAATAAATAAATAAATAAATAAATAAATAAATTCTTTAAAAAATAATAATAAAAGTTTGAAGGAATCAAAAAGACCTAAATAAAGGGAGAGATACAGTCTCTTCCCCAATAAGAAGACTATATATTATAAAGATGTATTTTTAAAATTAATCTAAAAATTCAATAATAAAAATAAACATCCCAAAGGGATTTTTCAGACATCTGAAAAACTGATTTTTGAAATTTATATGGAAGAATAAAGATACAGAAATGGCTGTGAAGTTTTTGAAAAAGAACAGAGGAGAGAAGGAGACTACTTTTCCATGTATTTGGATAAAGCTGTATTAGTTAAAACCACATGATATTAGTACATAAATTAACAACTAGATTAATAAAACAGAATGATATTTATTGGGTCTATTTTGGAGCCTCCAGACCATTGGCTATTTGGGAATAAATTCCCAAATTAGTTTTGGTGGATCATATTATAAAACTCTTCAAACTATTAGAAAAAATGCGGGAGACTGAAAGAATAATAAACAGACAAAAGGAAAAGATAAGTAAAATCAGTAATATCTTATGAAAAATGTTTAGCAAAGGACATCAAAAATTAAAACAGAAATAAGTCAGAGAAAGACAAATACGTATGATTTCACTCATATGTGGAATTAATAACAAAGGGGGAAAAGAGAGAGAGAGAAAACAAAAAACAGACTTGTAACTATACAAACTGATGGTGACCAGAGGGGAGGTGGGCAGGGGGAATGGGTGAAAAAGTGATGGGGATTGAGGAGTGCACTTACGATGAGCACATACGGAATTGTTGAATCACTATATTGTACACCTGAAACTAATATAACACTGTATGTTAACTATACTGGAACTAAAGTTTAAAAACTTAATAAAATTAAAAAAAAAAAAGATAAAAGACAAGTATCAGACTGGGAGCAGAACATATGTTTACCACAGAGGTTAAATATTAAGATATAATTTCTGAAGATCATTATAATGGTCAATAATCAAATAAGAAAAATGGATAAGTAGTGTGAATTCCGAGAAGAAATCTGAATGAAATTTTCCTGTTTAATGGACATCCTAGCACCCTGACTACACCAAACTTCCATTTACCCTGAATCAAATCTTATCCCAAAATGTCTGAGCCAGCTATCTGTCTGATGTGACCCTGACACCTACCCCGACCCACATGCAAGAATCATGTGAGAGACAAAAATAACTCTGTCCTGTTGCCTGTGGCAGCAGTTGAGAGGGAGCTAGCTCAAAGCTAATTGGGCTGTGGAGAAGCATGAAAACTTAAAATGGTCACAGTGAACTCTGTCTTGGACGGCCTTTGCCTCTGAGGAATCTTCCTCTTGATTGGCACTATGACTTTAAAGAACAGAAATCCTCTTACTAAAGAGGCACGTCCTCCTAAGAAATTTAGAAACTGGTAAATAAAAGAATATTTCTTTGCTTTTCACCATAGGCTCATTGGCAGGATCACCTTAGATAGAATTCTCTAAAGTAGATCCCCTAAATATTGGTATAAAACTTAAAGACACTGAGACAGACAAAGCTGTTGTTAATTTCTACAACTTGAAGCTTAATTAGAAGTGAAAATAAATGCCACTAAAATTTCTTTGTACAGATGGCAGCATTATTTAAATTACACAAGACTTTATAAGAAGGCATCTATTTTATTTTTTGAAGATTTTACTTATTTACTAGAGAGAGAGCGTGAGCGGGGTGAAGGGCAGAAGGAGCAGCAGGCTGAGCAGGGAGCCCTGGGGCTCCATGTCATGACCCAAGCCGAAGGCGGATGCTCAACTGACTGAGCCACCCAGGCGCCCCAGAATGCATCTATTTTATATATATGCATATTTTTAAAGATTTTATTTATTTATTTGACAGAGAGACACAGTGAGAGAGGGAACACAAGCAGCGGGAGTGGGAGAGGGAGAAGCAGGCTTCCCGCCGAGCAGGGAGCCCGATGCGGGGCTCAATCCCAGGACCCTGGGATCATGACCTGAGCCGAAGGCAGACGCTTAATGACTGAGCCACCCAGGTGCCCCCAGAATGCATCTATTTTATAAAGAAAAATGCTTTTATGCTTTTCCCAACTGCCTCTGTTAGAGTAAATCATAGGTATATGTTGATGTTGAATGCAGAAAACACCATTATTAAACAAAAGTTTTAAATTATATTGAGCTGTCATAATATTAAGTTAATTGTGCCCTTAAAAATTGGAGATTGGGGCGCCTGGGTAGCTCAGGCAGTTAAGCGTCCGACTCTTGATTTTGGCTCAGGTCGTGATCTCAGGGTCATGAGATCGAGCCCTGTGTCAGGCTCTGAGCTTAGTGCGGAGTCTGGTTGTCCCTTGTCCCTCTCCTCCTGCTCCTCCCCCCCCCACCCCCATGAGTACACACTCTCTCAAATAAATAAATAAAATCTTTTTTAAAAAAATTGGAGATCAATTTCTTTTCTAAACTTTTGGTTTCTTTAAGAAAAAAAAATTAATTGAACAGTTAAAACTGCTAAAGAGAACTCTTTCTCTACTTTGCAGAAGAGAAATGTGAGTGATAGCCTCTGTGAACCTCTGTGAATCTCCTTACCTCCCTCCCTCCCCACCAACCTGACAGCCCTGCTCCTAGGCCCTGTCGGTGGGGACCACAGGCCAGAGCACAGGTGCCACATCTCAGGAGTTGATCTGAGTGTTCAGGCTGCCAAGGTCAGGGTACAGAATTGGTTTTCTAGTCCAGGCTGACCTGCCAGCTCATCCTGCTTGTTCAGGCAGCTACATTGGTTAATTCACCAAGTATAATCTAACTAGTCTTAGCTGGCCATGGAGTGTAGTTATCTCTAAAAATGTAGAGAATCAATTTAGGGGCCTGGCTGGCTTGGTCAGTGGACTGTGTGGCTCTTGATCTTGGGGTCATGAATTCAAGCCCCACATTGGGTGTAGAGATTACTTAAAAAAAATAAATTCAAAAAAAATTTTTTTAAATACAGAGAATCAGTTGGGGCACCTGGGTGGCTCAGTCATTAAGCGTCTGCCTTCGGCTCAGGTCATGATCCCAGGGTCCTGGGATCAAGCCCTGCATCAGGCTCCAGGGAGCCTGGTTCTCCCACTCCCCCTCCCCCTGCTTGTGTTCCTTCTCTCGCTGGGTCTCTCTCTGTCAAATAAATAAATAAAATCTTTAAAAAATAAATATAGAGAATCAGTTTATTATTTTTTTTTAAGATTTTATTTATTTATTTGACAGAGAGAGAGACAGCGAGAGAGGGAACACAAGCAGGGGCAGAGGGAGAGGGAGAAGCAGACTCTTCACTGAGCAGGCAGCCCGATGCGGGCTCTATCCTAGGACCCTGGGATCATGACCCGAGCCAAAGGCAGACGCTTAACGACTGAGCCACCCAGGTGCCCCAAGAATCAGTTTAAATAAGAAAAGGTAAACATTTCCATTTGAGTAGACCCAAAAGCCCCATGAGGGAAAGAATGGATGGGAAATGAACAGGCATGTTGGCAAGAGAAAGGAAAAGAATTCTTGGACAGATAATTATCAAAAATTAATTTCAAAATATAGCTCACCTAGGAGTCTAGGCCTATAAATCAACCTTTATTTTAAATATCTCTAAAGAACTTTTAGAGTACTTATTTTAAAATTGTGTTCGGGCGCCTGGGTGGCTCAGTCGTTAAGCGTCTGCCTTCGGCTCAGGTCATGATCCCAGGGTCCTGGGATCGAGTCCCACATCGGGCTCCCTCCTCGACGGGAAGCCTGCTTCTCCCTCTCCCACTCCCGCTGCTTGTGTTCCTGCTCTCGCTATCTCTGTCTCTGTCAAATAAATAAATAAAATCTTTTTAAAAAATAAATAAATAAAAATAAAATTGTGTTCATTCTGTATAAACTTAATGAGTACCTATTGTCTTTAGAAAGTATTTTTGTCTTAATTTTTAGTTTATTACAAATTTAGTTATTACAGATTACATGGCAGTGGTAATAGAAAACAAGTTACAGCATTTCCCAGGCATTTTCAGAAAATCATCCTTCCCTCGCCTCTCCCCACTTCTAGCAGGGACAGATATAAAATATAAAAAGCAAAAGCTAAAAAGACACAGCTGGACCCAAAGCAAGGTGGGTGGCATCTCCATAGATCAGAAACAGGGTAGAACTGCTGAATGTCATGGGAAGGCCGCTGCCTGCCCAGCCTTGTGTGGCTAGTGTTCGGACCCTTGGAGTAGCGGGAGCCCAGGTTCCCAGTGGAAAGGATACCAGGGGCTGAGACTTTTAGAAAGATGTGGGCTTAGGTGAGGAGAGGGCACAGATGCAGTGCACAATAAAAGATGGAGCCAAACCACCCCCTGATTCCATGGCTCTGCCTGCAGTATTCTCTGTATCACCTTGGTGGGAGCCTCACAAGTAAGCCCTTCACCAACTGGAACATGAATTTACTTCAGATGAAATGAATTTTATAGCATGGCCTGACAAGGAACTTAAATATGTTCAAGATGTTCAAAAGTAAATGAAGGAATAACTTTTAATTTAAAAGAACAAAAAATCATGGAAACAAGGCATACGTAATGGAAACAGATATGTGAAGAACAGGTAGAAATGAAAAATGTCAAATGACTAGAGATGGGATAGCCCTAGTTTTGGTAGGCTGAAAAGAAAATCAATTGGAATAAACTGAAAAATGTGCCTGTGATTCATCAGAAAGACACAGATCTAAAAAAAAAAAAATACTAAAGGGCCGATGGGAGATACGGAGTATATGCTTGAAGGTCTAACCACTGTATGAAGTTGTCTCTTCCCAGTCACTCTCTGTCCATCACATCATTCTGTGCATCTCTGTCAATACTTGTCACCACGTTTATGTACTTGTTAACGTATGCCTTCCTGAGCTGCTTCTACAAGGTGCTGAGCTCTGTTTTGGGCATACTGTATACAGAAAAGCCAAGAACGAGTCAGATAAGGATCTTGCTTTCTTGGATCTTGTGTTCTAGCCTATCCATCACTATACCTCTGACACATATTAGGCAGTGTATTTGTTGAATGAATGAATGAATGAGTGAATGAAGTAATTAATACCTCAAAATATCTTCTGTGTGGCTTCATGGCCTTGATTACCTGCTATGTTTGGCCGGCATTGCAGGAGTGAGAGAGACGGAGAGGAGATGAGAGAAATCCTCCTTCCCCAGAGCACACTCTGCTGTTACCAGTCTGTGATGCTCAGGAAATAGTGGTGTGACCTCCTTAGACCTAGAGTCCTCCTAAGGTGTTCCTCTTGGGTTGTGATTGATAATGAGACCAGCAATATAAACAATATTAATGCGCTAATTTTTCTTCTTCACTTTTCAGGCTGGAGTAAAAGGGACATTGGGAAGATTAGTTGGAATTTTTGAGGTAAGCCTGTTAAAATCTTCGGTGCAATTGGAATCATATTAGTAACCATGTAATATAAATATGTATATCTTTGTCTGAGTCCTTTCGAGCTGCTATAACAAAACTGAGTGGCTTATAAACAATAGAAATGGATTTCTCACAGTTCTGGAGACTAGGAAGTCCAAGATCAAGGCACCAGCAGATTCAGTGTCTCGTGAGGACCCACTTCCTGGTTCATAGTTACCAGTTTCTCCTGCTACCCAAAAGTAGAGTGTTTGTAGGAAACCTTTTTTTTTTTTTTTAAAGATTTATTTATTTATTTGAGAGAGCGAGAATGAGAGAGCGTACATGAGAGGGGGGAGGGTCAGAGGGAGAAGCAGGCTCCTTGCTGAGCAGGGAGCCCGATGCGGGACTCGATCCCGGGACTCCAGGATCATGACCTGAGCCGAAAGCAGTTGCTTAACCAACTGAGCCACCCAGGCGCCCTGTAGGAAACCTTTTGTAAGTCAAAATGGTAGAAAGTGAAGAAGCAATTAATTTATGTGGACATTTTTTTTAGCATTTCCAAAACCAAAAAATAACCTCTCTCAGGCTTTTCGGAAACCTCAGGATACATGTTGTTAACGGATGCATGAAATAAGTCAGGCTAAAGCACAGGTGTGCAGAGCCCCAGTTCATGGCTTTGGCGGCTGGATGAGGAAGTGCTGGTGTAGTTCCCGGGGAAGGAGTCTGGCCGGAGCGCACCTGCTGCTCCACGCGAGCTCTGCCTCTGTGATGGCTTGCTGCGCCAGAAATGCCCAAGGCTCCTTCTCCCTTCACTTTTTTTTTTTTTTAGAAACGCAAGTTCCTCTTAGGATTTCTTTCGGTTAGCAAAAACAGGTACTGATGTAGGTCTTTCGTAAAAGTGAAGTGGCTTACCTAGAGCTCTTGAAAAGCAAGGGGTACTTGTAGCTGTTTCTCTCTGTGTTCTCACATGGCAAAGGGGGATGGTCGCTCACTGGGGCCTTTCTTATCAGCTGCCAACCCCATTCCCAAGAGTCAGCCCTTCTCAACCCAATCAGCTGCCAGAGGCCCCACCTCCTAATACTATCCCACTGGGAGTTAGGATTTCAACATCCGAATTGTGGGGGGCATAAACATTCAGTCCATTGCGGTCCTAATCTGGGGTAGACGCCATCTTTGTTTCGCTGCGTTTTCAAAACAAAGCAGCGCTGGCAGAGAATAGCTTACTTTCTTTTTTAAAGTCCCATAGTCTCCTCCAGACAAATAGAATTATTTGTAAGTACAGGCATTACCTCAGAGATATTGTGAGTGCAGTTCCAGACCACTGCAATAGAGCAAATATTGTAATAAAGCTAGTCAAATGTTTCTTTGATTTTTGTCAGTGCATATGAAAGTTATATTTATACTGTATTGTAGTCTCTGAATATATACTTACGATGTCTGTATTAATGTCTATGCCTTAATTTAAAAATGCTTTTATTGCTAAAAAACGCTAACCATCATGAGCCTTTTGCTGGTGGAGGGTATTGCCTCCGTGTTGATGGCTGCTGACTGAGCAGGGTCATGGTTGCTGAGAATTGGGGTGGCTGTGGCAATTTCTTAAAATAAGAAGGTTTGCTGCCCTGATCGACTCTCCCTTTCATGAACAGTTTTTCTGTAGCAAACGATGTTGTTTGATAGCATTTTACCCACAGTACAACTTCTTTCAAAATTGGGAGTCCATCCTCTCAAACCTTACCACTGCTTTATCAGCTACGATTATGGAGTATTCTAAATCTTCTATTGTCACTTCAACAGTCTTCACAGAATCTTCACCAGGGGTAGACTCCATCTCAAGAAACCACTTTCTGTCCTCATCCGTAAGAAGCAGCTCCTCATTTCTTCAGGTTTTATCATGAGATTGCAGCAATTCAGTCCCATCTTCAGGCTCCACTTCTTTTTCTTTTTCTTTCTTTCTTTTTCTTTTTGTTTCTTTTCTTCTCTTTTCTTTTTCTTTTTTTTTTTTTTAAAGATTTTATTTATTTATTTTGAGAGAGAGAGAATGAGAGACAGAGAGTATGAGAGGGAGGAGGGTCAGAGGGAGAAGCAGACTCCCTGCCGAGCAGGGAGCCCGATGCGGGACTCGATCCCGGGACTCCAGGATCATGACCTGAGCCGAAGGCAGTCGCTTAACCAACTGAGCCACCCAGGCGCCCTTTTCTTTTTCTTTCATAGCACAAGCACAGGGCGGGTGGAGGGAGAGACAGAGAAGGAGAGAATTTTAAGCAGACTCTGGGCTGAGCATGGAGCCCGGTGCAGAGCTCAATCTCACGACCCTGAGATCATGACCCGAGCCGAAACCAAGAGTTGGGTGCTTAACTGACTGCAGGTTCCACTGATTCTACTTCTCTTGCTATTTCTACCACATCTGCAGTTTCTTCCTCCACCAAGTCTTGAATCCCTCAAAGTCCTTCACAAGGGTTGGAGTCAACTTCTTCCAAACTCCTGTTCATGTTGATATTCTTTACCTTTTTCCATAAATCACCACTATTCTTAATGGCATCTAGAATGGCGAATCCTTTCCAAAAGGTTTTCAATGGACTTTGCCCAGATCCGTCAGAGGAATTGCTATCTCTGGCAGCTGTAGCCTTATGAAGTGCATTTCTTAAATAGTAAGACTTGCAAGTTGGAATGACTCCTTGATCCATGGTCTGTGGAATGGCCCTTGTGTTAGCAGCATGAAAACATTCATCTCGTTGTCCATCTCCATCAGAGCTCTGGGGTGACAAGGGACACTGTCAATGCACAGTCATATTTTGAAAGGAATCTTTTCTTCTGAGCAGTAGATCTCAACAGTGGGCTTTAAATATTCAGTAAACCATGTTGGAAACAGATGTGCTGTCATCCCCATTTATAAGAGCACAGGCAGAGTCAATTTAGCTTTATTCTTGAGGACCCTAGGATTTTTGGAATGGTCATTGAGCACTGGCTTCAACTTCTAAGTCACCAGCTGCCCCTAACCAGAGAGTCACTCTGTCCTTTGAAGCTTGGAAGCCAGGCACTGACCTCTCTAACTATGAAAGTCCTAGATGGCATCTTCTTCCGATAGAAGGCTGTTTCATCTTACACTGAAAATCTGTTGTTTCATGTAGCCCCTGCCACGGGTGATCTGAGCTAGATCTCCTGGAGAACTCGCTGCAGCTTCTCCACCAGCACCTGCTGCTCCTTCTTGCACTTTTGTGTTATGGAGACGGCTTCTTTCCTTAACCCTCATGAACCCACCTCTGCTCGCTTCACACTTTTCTCCTGCGACTTCCCCACCTCTCTCAGCCTTCATAGAATTGAAGAGAGCGAGGGCCTTGCTCTGGGACAGGCTCTGGCTTAAGGGAAGGTTGTGACTGGCTTGATCTTCTATCCAGACCACTCAAACGTTCTCCATATCAGCAGTAAGGCTGTTTCGCTTTCTTGTCATGCATGCGTTCACTGGAGTAGAACTTTCAATTGCCTTCAAGAACTTTTCCTTTGCATTCACAAATTGGCTAACTGGTTCGAGAGGCCTAGCTTTCAACCTGTCTTGGCTTTTCAGCATGCCTTCCTCACTAAGCTTAATCATTGCTAGCTTTTGATTTAAAGGGAGAGTAGGAGATGTGCAACTCTTTCCCTCACTTGAACATTTAGAGGCCACTGTAGGGTTATTAATTGGCCTAATCTTTTTTTATAAGTTTTTTTTTAAGATTTATTTATTTGAGAGAGAGAGAGAGGAGCACGAGCAGGGGGAGCAGCAGAGGGAGAGGGAGAAGCAGACTCCCTGCCAAGCAGGGAGCCCAAAGCGGGACTTGATCCTAGGACCCTGAGACTGCAACCTAGCCAAAGGCAGACGCTTAACCAACTGAGCTACACAAGCGCCCTGCGTTGGCATAATCTTTTTTTTTTTAATATATATTTTTTTAAGATTTTATTTATTTATTCATGAGAGACAGAGAGAGAAAGAAGCAGAGGGAGAAGCAGACTCTCAAGGAGCAGGGAGCCCGATGCAGGACTCATTCCCAGGACCCTGGGATCGTGACCTGAGCTGAAGGCAGATGCTTAACCATCTGAGCCACCCAGGCGCCCTGCGTTGGCCTAATCTTAATTTTGTTGTGTCTCAGGGAATAGGGAGAATGACAGCGAGAGACGGGAATGGCTGGTCAGTGGAATTTATTGATTAAGTTTGCTGTCTTATATGGGCGTCCTTTGTGGCACCCTAAAACAATTACAATAGTAACATCAACAGGGGCGCCTGGGTGGCTCAGTCATTAAGCGTAGAGGCTGGGTAGAGGTTTGGAGGAAGGTGGAAGGAAGTGAGAAATGGGGAAATAAAGATGAGGAAAGTTAGTAGAAGGGGAGATGCACCCGATAATCAGCTTGCTGGCATTGATGGAACCTCCACCCACCCACAGCCTCTTCTCTTTCTTGTGTTCTAGCGAGTTACATTTACTTGGTGCCTTTTTCTTGAGAGGTCACAAACTTCCTTCTCACAGCCTTCCTGTGAAGTTGTATTTAGGGAAAGGGGAACGAAAAAAGAGATTAAAGTTTGGGCTTTAGAAGGCCAGCCAAAGACCACAACCTTAAATGCAAATGTGGCATGTTTTAAATAGGCCATCTGGCGCTATTCCATGTATGATTGTAGGATGATTAGAAGTAAAAGGAATGCTTGTGTCTGAGCTCTCTGGACATATGGCTAAGAGTGTGTTTCACTCAAGTAATCTCAGCTCTTTAAGGGAAAGCTCTTCCTCTGTCCTTCTCTCTTTGCCCTTCAGAACCAGGAGAGGAAGCACAGAACGTATGTCTATGTGCTCATTGTCACAGAAGTGCTGGAAGACTGGGAAGATTCAGTTAACATTGGTAAGTTGTCCCCAGATAGCCTCCAAAATGCTCCCCACCACGGGCCCTTGCCATGCCACAGGTCATGACCCAGACCCAGAAACGAGCCTGATGAAAGAAACCATAGAAGCGTATGTTTAATGAAACAAGCATGTCCATTTTGAACTTCTGAAAGTAGTGTTTTGAAATGTTCAAAAGGAAGCTGAAGGTGGATACCTGGTCAACAAATAGAAACATGCAGATAAAAATAAGAAAGGTGGTTTCTGAAGCTGAATTGGACCCTCCACAGCAGATACTGACCCTCCTCCACAATGGCCACGAAACCCCAGCTGGGAGCAGGACCTTGGCTGTTTCTTGTGATGCTTATTCATATTGTTGGAGAAAGCTGCTGGTTTGGTGGGGTGAGCTGCTCCCTCCAGAGTAGTGGGAGCAGTTTCCAGTTACAGCCATACTCCCCTTCGGGTGCCCCTCCCTTTCTCCTGAGGAGCCATTCTCTTTGATCTCTCAGATCACTGTTGGGTGTGTGTCTTTGGAACTAAAAACTTAGGTGATTTAATGCTCGGTTCCTGGTTTAATCTTTTGCCTCTGAAGGAAAGTATATTCTAGAAAAGTGTAATATTTAAAAACCAGTTATAAATCGGCAAACAGATAAAATCCAATTGCTGAAATGTCTCCCTCTATTTTGCGTATGTGCTTTGTCACCATGCCCCTCACACTGCTGGTCTGAGCATTTCATGGCCCTTCGGCTTTTAACGGCCTTGTATGTGGTAAGAATGCAATATGCTTAAGTAAATAAATTCAGTAGGGGTTTATTAAAAATAGCCTCCTTGACAGCCAGTGCTAGGGCTTAAAAAGGAGACACAGATGAGTGTGGCATGGCCCTGTCCTCAGAGCACTCTGTCAGGCAGGAGTCACACACTTGTGATACGAATTTTCAAGGTACCATTGCTCTATTAATATCCAACAAGCCTTTCACCTTCTACTACTTCCGAGAATTGAAATATTGAAATAATCTAAAATACGGAGAATAAGCCTATGAGCCTTCCTTCAGATGAGCCTCTTTCAGGTGGAAATTGGCTTTTAAACGTATGCCTCAGTGAAGGATAAGTGATCTGAGGTACATTCATCTGACAGAATGTTGCACAGCTGTTAAACACGGACTTCTGAAAGCTAATATAGCATGGCAAAGGGCTTGTGAATCGGTGTTGGTGAATGAAAAAAGCAGCGTACAGACTTACATGTACGGTTAGAGCGACGTTAAAATAGGAATTTGAAATGAAAACAAAAATGAGGTACTCGTTTTCACCTAAAGAATTGGCAATGACAGAGGAAAAGGTAGCAGTGCTGACGGGGAGGGTAGTGAGAACGACATTCCAGCACACACAAGCAGGACTGGGGATTGGGATGGCCCTTCTGAAAAGCAGTTTGGCATTATATAACACGAGACCTTTAGAGTTCAAATGTTTTATTCCTATAATCTCAGTTCTAGGCCTCTTCTGGGAAGTTAAAAGAAAGAATAAAACAGATAAAGGTTTTTGGTTGTTTTTTTGTGTGTTTTTTTGAAGAGCAAAAGTGCTGGTGGTGTGGGGGGGAGAAGGGAGGAAAGAAAATCCTAAGGAGGCTCCATACCCAGCACAGAGCCCAGACGCAGGGCGCGATCTCACAACCCTGAGATCGTGACCTGAGCTAAAATCAAGATTCAGACGCTCTACCGCCTGAGCCATCCAAGCACCCTGCATATTTTTTTATAACACAGACAAGCGCTTAAGAAACAATGTGAAGTAAAAAAAGAAGCAATAATAATAATACTAATAAGCAAACTCTTACAGCATATACTATGTGCCAGGTATCATTCAAATATCTTACGTATTAATCCTCACAGCAGACTTGTGAGATAGGTACTATTTATTATCTCTACAGATGAGGAAGGTGGGGCACAGCTCAGTACCTAGTTAGTAACCTGCCCCAAACTGACCATTCATTAGAGCCAGTGATGAGATTGGAGCCTAGCATGTTAGCTCCAGCATCCGAAAGCATGATCCCAGTGATAGTTGTTCAGTGCAGTGTCTTTTTCAGATACGATGAAAGAAAAGCAAAGACATGAAGGTATTGAGAGTAGTCATTTCTGGTTTCTTATGTTGTGGGTAATTATATTCTTTATACTTTCTTCCATTTTCCTAATGTTAAGCAATGATCTTTTATTATAAGAGAAAAAATAAAGGATTTTTAAAAAATTGAAAAACAAGTAAGAAAACAGACTGAGAAGTTAATAGGGATGGTGTTATTTTTATTATTTTTATTTTTTATTTTTTATTTTTTAAAGATTTTATTTATTTATTTGACAGAGAGAGGCACAGCGAGAGAGGGAACACAAGCAGGGGGAGTGGGAGATGGAGAAGCAGGCTTCCCGCCGAGCAGGGAGCCCGATGTGGGGCTCGATCCCAGGACCCTGAGATCATGACCTGAGCCAAAGGCAGACACTTAACGACTGAGCCACCCAGGCGCCCAGGATGGTGTTATTTTTAAAAATATTTTGTATCTGTGGGGCGCCTGGGTGGCTCAGTTGGTTGGGCGGCTGCCTTCAGCTCAGGTCATGATCCTGGAGTCCCTGGATCGAGTCCCGCATCGGGCTCCCTGCTCGGCAGGGAGTCGGCTTCTCCCTCTGACCCTCCCCCGCCTCATGTGCTCTCTCTCTCTCTCAAATAAATAAATAAATAAATAAATAAATAAATCTTTAAAAAAAATATTTTGTATCTGTGGATATATAACTCTTAAAATTCTGAAATAAATGATTATAAGGCAGCCATCCTCGTAATTCTGGAAGCCGACGCTCGTGTTGATTTGTGCAGAAGAGGGGTTGCTGGCTGGGCTTCAGGTGTATACTTGCCCAGAGGCCCGGGAACGCAAGAGGAGACCAGGAGCACTGGTTCTCTCTGGAGGGCGGATTTCACACGATTCGCTTCTCAGATGTCTTCCCTATCTCCTGCATCGGACATCTGTATGGCATTTGGAGCATATACTCTTGTAAGGAAAGAAAGTGAGGAAAAATACCTTTATGATGCACGGTTTTAAAGTCTTGATAACGGTTGCTTTTCTGTTTTCATCAACCCTTTCTTCCAAGTTGAAGATCAGAAACCTGCGGCTGCTTCCCTTTTGTCCTCATTTCTTCTTCTCTCTGCCCCCACAGGAAGGAAGAGGGAATGGTTTAAAATAGAAGATGCCATAAAAGTGCTGCAGTATCACAAACCAGTGCAGGCGTCGTATTTTGAAACGTTGAGGCAAGGCTACTCAGCCAACAATGGCACCCCAGTCGTGGCCACCACGTACTCGGTTTCTTCCCAGAGCTCGATGCCAGGCATCAGATGACTGAAGACTTCGCATAAGAGGAATGGAAATTGGAAACTAGACTGGAGTGCAGATCTTCCCTCCCTTGCTCTTTTCACCTCTCCTCACAGGCCTCCTCTCCAAATAAGGCATGATGGGCAGCAGAGAAAGGGGTTCTTGATGGTGTTGCTGTTTGGTGTTAAGTGATGGGCTTTTTCTTCTCTTTTTATGGAGGGGGTGGGGGGTGGGTATGTAATTTGTAAGTACTTTTGTGCATGATCGGTCCCTCCCTTTTCACACCCCTGCAGTTGTCTAGAGAGACAGACAGCCTTCCCTCTGCCTTGGATTCTGAAGTGTTCCTGTTTGTCTCACCCCAGCCCTGGCCAGACGTTTTTCCTTTGATTTTTAAATTTTTTTTTTTTTATTAAAAGATACCAATATGAGATGAAACCTTTCAAGAATTTGTCCTGTAATGCGCTGTTCAGTCAAGGAGGTTGGTCACTTCCACTGCAGGATACATTTATCTACACATTATATACTGGGCATATAATATGTAAATAAATGACTTTTAGAAGAGGAATTTAACTGTTTAATTTTTCAAGGTTTTGTTTTGTTTTTTAAATTCGGGGTGTTTCTGAAATGGAGAGCCTCGCAGTTAATTTCCCTTTTTTTTTTTTTTGATGCTAGTGGCTAGGTAAGTTTCCCTGTCTTCTCCCTTTCCCCAGTCACTGACTGTAGTTATGTAGGGTACGGAAAGAGTTTAGCTGCCTTCATAGCGCTCCCAGGACTAATGGCCTTCTCGAAACTGTGTTCCCATGCCAAGAAAGACACAGGAAGAAACCTATTTTCTTTTTATTACCGAGCCAGGAGCAAATGGCCTCAGCTCAGACCTGGAGAAACAATGATAGAAATTGAATTCCTCCCTACGTGTTGACAGTAGGGATTTGAACTGGATTCTTGGGATTGCTATCTAAAAAACTGGAGCATCAAGCACTGTTTCTGTCCTGCAGCTTGGAATTTTTTTCCATAATGCTACTTACCGCCGACAGTGGCCTCTCTCCTTGTGCATCCATGCCTTACACCGCGCTGCACTGGACATTGTCCTTGTGCAGAAACATCTGGCTGGCCTGGGCCAGTGCAGGTGTATGGTCCCATCCCCATCCTGGGTGACCATGTTAAGTTCCCAAAAAGTACACAGGAGGAAAATTCAGGTGTCTGCTTATCTTTGCAATGTGACAGCATTTGGAATTGCACCATGGAGCATGCTCAAAAATAGTAAACTTGTCTCTTGCTGAGACGCAAAAGGTCCATCTTCTGCTGAGAAGTGGTATGAGAGAATGCTTGGTCCTTGACTAGAACAGCGACATCATGCATTGGCTCACTGCAAACTGTCGCGTTGGTTTTTGATACAGGCTTCTTGCTGGCTTCATTTGCCAGTCGTGTTGTTTAGTTGGGAAGTAAGCAGAAAAGGGTCTTGAGATCGAGGGGTGGGTCTAGGAGGGGGACACTGGTCGATCCCTGGCTTAGGACAGTGCTCTTGGTGGCATCTCCTTTGTCAAAACATAGCCAAGATGTGAAATTAAAATCGTAGTTCTCTTTATTTAAAAATTCTAATAAATACTCAAACTTTGAAAAGCTTTCACTCTTCCCTCCCACTAAAAGTGATGTATATATACATACATATAAGAGATGTAGGCCTGTGTCATTCAGTGTTCAACATTTTGGGGGGACATCTTTTGGTGAACTTAAAATTTTGCTGTCTGCTCTCAGTTTGTATCTTCTCTCCCAGTCTTGAGACACAGAATCAACAAGGAGTGCTCACAGTTTGCCTAGGATACTGTCCTACCTCTGGGAAAGGAATTCTGTCCCTAAGTAAGGGTCCCAGTGGACAGAAACAGCACCATGGGATTTGCTTCTAAATACCAACTCACTGTTCACATGGCCTACTCAGAAATGAACATATTGCTGCTTGTTGCCTGATTGAGAGCAGTCTGAGTTTCTGTCCATATAAGTAAAGGAGAAAAGGTAATAAATTCAACCAAGCACTAAGTGGAATCCAAAAAACACATTCTTCCACCTAAATTCTACCTTTATGATATGGATTGAAAGTACTTTGCAGGAAAACAGACAGGACTCCTGAAAAGAGAAATGCAGTGGTAATAGTAATTTGTGCATTTTTTCATGATCTAGAGATGTTTTTACTGGGCTGGTGTCACAACACATTACCCTCCTGAGTCCAGTTTGGGTTGATGTTGGCGTCTTTGGGTCAGGAAAGTGAACTGTGCCAAGAAGTATTTTTCAGTGACATGAATGGATCCTGTTAATGCAGTTAACTGGGGAGATTGTGCTGATGCTTTCTTAACTGACAAAAAGAGGCTTTGTCCAACACCAGAATTGCTGAAACTGGTGCTATTTTCTGTTGCAGTGGGATCCTGATGAGCAGGGATTGGTGTTTCTCCCTCCCTGGCACCATTAACACCATGGCTGTCTTCACTGGTGTGTAGTCATAGCCCTTCTGTGATAGATTACTCAGAGCCCTGGTTGCAGTGGCCGTTACCCCTCTCCACAGAAAGCAAGGAGAAAACAGAAGAAAGCACAAAAATGATCCCACTCGCAGAGTCTTTCTGGGACACTGCTTTGCCGTGAATTCTGCAAGTACTCACTTTATTCGGGCTTGACACAAACAGCTTTTTGTGTACAGCGCAGATATAAAGTCTCACAGTGAATTTGCCCGTCCTAGACTCTGGTTTATTACTAGGGCATCCATCACAGTCCACCCTGCTCAGGATAGAGAAAGACAGCATTGGCTATTTTAAAATTAACTTTGTTTTTAGTTTATCAATTTGCAGCCACTGGGGAAGCATCAGTGAGGTCATGCCATATCTTTTTGGACTTAGGACTGTGTGTGTGTGTGTGTGTGTGTGTGTGTGTGTGTGTGTGAGAGAGAGAGAGAGAGAGAGAGAGAGAGAGAGAGAGAGAAGGGCTACGAGGGGTCAGCTGTATTCGATTTTTTTTGTAGCCTTCCAGAATGGTGCAGCCCATGAAACAGGAGTTTTGATTTTTCTTGTAGCAAACCTGGCAGGATGGAAAAGTTAATAAATTGACGGTTTTGTTTTTACAAGTGTCTGCTGCCCCATCTGCCCTGCGGGGAGAGGGCTCCCGCACTGCTGAGTCTGAGCTGAGGCCATCTGGAGGGATCAAAGAGTGTGGGAGGAACACCCCTTGTGAGGCCGTGGAAGCCCCTCGAAAGTGGCTGCGCTGCAGGATTTCCGCCCTCGGCATGGTGCAGCGCAGCAGGCCTTGCCTCTCGCAGCCTCTAGGGAGCAGAGCGGGTCACTGCCCTCTGGGAGGCTTTTGCAGCAGTTTTGTAAATGCGTTGCTACACAGTCAAGTTCCTTCGTGACACAATTTCTGTTTTGATGTTAGGAGTCAGTCCACGTAAGCTTAGACTTGTTTAGAAGAAAAAAAAAATCACCTTTTGTTTTGAAGAAAAAAAACGTCCACGCAGAACCGTTCTTCCTCCTCCTCCTCCTTTCTCTTGCCCACGTACAGTGCTCCTTGGAGGCCCCCTTCCCCTCTAGGACCTGTGTAACCAGAGGAGTAATCCGTCTCCCGCCAGACCCGGGTGTGCATCTCACGTTGTACTGTATGTGTTCGTCATTTCCACCCCATGCTGGAGGAATGCCTCTGTTGGTCTCCCCACCTGATCTTTTTTTAAACAGCTTAGCCTGAGCCTCATTTCTTTTGGTTCACAAAAAGGATTTAATAACCACAGCGCGATCTTTGCCGCAACTGTGTGATTTTCAGTACTTCTGAAGTGTTCTCAAAGTCCAGCCTAGTTGAGAGAAAATTTAGAATTAGAAGAAATACCTGGAGAAGTCGTCACAGGGGGCTGAATTTTTGCCTTCAGGGAAATGAGGATTAGCTATAATTGATAATCAAGCCTCGTCCTGGTCCCTTCTGCATTTCAGAAAATAACGCACATGTTTATAACAAATAGGAGACAAGTTAGCGCAAGAGGCTCTGGGGCGAGGAGATTATCTAATGGTGATTATATAATGCAGCGGCTCTTGTGGTTCTTATCCTTAAAACTCTAAAAGAGGTCAGACCTGAAGCGACACAGGTCATGCTGCCCAGCTGAGGTGACAGCCATTCTTTCTGAGCCCTGCTGGGATGGAACCCATTTCCCCAAGGCTTCCGGGCTGTGCAGCCGATGTTGGTGACCTCAGTCTTGCTCCATCCAGGCAGCCATCTCACTTGGAGCAGGTGGGAAAGCAGCCCCAGGGTCAGCCTTTGTTCTCTGGGGTGAGCCTTGCAACAGACGTCACCTTCCCGAAAGAGCTCTTTTCCACGTCACTTTAGATGTTACCCAAAGCAGACATTTGAGATGTTCAGGTAGTAAATTGGGAAGCATTGGCTGCAATCCGTAAAAGCTACTATTGTCTGTTGATTAGGTGACTGGAGATGACCCCAGGCCCTGGGAACCTGGAGGTTTTAGGCAGACTCTCATTTGGAGGCCAGCAGCCCTTCTACTTCTGCCTCTACAAAGGCAGCTTTACATTTTGACCACATTTTCGCCGTAGCTGATGACCTTTCAGGGATGTGAGAAGCCTAATCAGAACATCCGAGAAAATGATACCCCTCGCCCTCAGATTCATCCAATAGTTCATCCTCCTAATCCCCTTAGAAATTAATAAATAGAAAGAGAAAGAAAGAATGCCATTTGGTGAGGATTTGGACACACTGCTAGAGCTGAGGCTAGCAGCCGCACGATTTTGTGAGTCTGCAATATGAAGCTTTCTAAGTCCCTGGAAGCTTTATTTATAGTGAAGATTTGGTGAGCTTTTGTTGTCTGAGAAAATGAGATGGTCCCCTTGAAGGGGAGCTCACAGGCAAGCCACATTAACTCACAATTCACACCAGGGGGATTCTGCTGGAGAAGAAAGCGCCTTTGGCCAAAAAAGCAAGATTAATATCTAAAAGGTAGACATGCATTGCTTCTGTTCCTCCAGCAACCAGTTGTTTAATCATTAGCTCTAGGTTTCCTTCGGTTTACATTCTCAGTTCTTAACCCCGCACAGAGGTCCCTAGAACACCAAAAAAGGCATTTAAAACCCTAGGGATTGGCTTTAAAAGATCCAAAAGCAGCAGCGTTGTCATTTTCCAGGTTTCTCGCCATTTTGATGTGCTGCCCATCCTTCCACACACTCTGCAGCCAGGCCAGATGTGAAGACTGTATTCACTGACTTGTGGAACCTAAATTCTAGTTCTGGAACAATTACCTGCTAAATTGCTTACTGCCTGTGGAAGTTATCTGTGGGGTGTACCTTTCAGAGAACATTTCAACAGTATAGTAAAATTGCTCTGGGCTTGAGGGCCCAGTCAGGTGTTTTAGATCAAAACTGTAAGTCTTTGGGCCTCCTTAGGGAAAAAGCAAGATGCCTAAATCCCAGTGCTGGGCCTTGAGACCGTACTCCCCTCTCCCTAGTGTGGGGTGAAGTGGCACCCTCAGGAAATCATTTTTCCAGTGAGATTACCTATAAATCCCTAGGGGAAGTAATACCTATATGAACCTGTCTTTCTGAGCACTTTTATGCCAACTTCAAAATGGTAAGCTAAAGCAGCAATGACTCCACGTAGCCTCTGTCACCCTCTTTATTGTCCCGTTGGCGAGGTGGGGGGAGCTTTTCAGGGTTAAACCTTGGTCTTTAACCTCTGTTGTGGAGATGTGTCACTAACAAATGAAGACCTAAAGAAGACCTCTAGTTTTTGTTTCCCTAGTCCAGTGGCATAACAGATATGACTTACTCCCGGGAAGGTAGAGGCTGATGATGATCAAGACACCTACGAACCAGAAAGATCTGTCCCACATAGAGCCTCCACAGGGAACAGATCTGAAGTTAGGTTCTGGAGAACTTCCAAAGCGCTGAAATGCAGGGAGGACTTGGAGGACCTTTGCTCAGCAAGCAGGTGGCTTGTGTTCCTCCCAAGAACACGAAGGAGCTCCGAAGGGAATGGCAGGCATTGAAGCCATAGCGCGCAGACTCAGACCTTCCCTCTGCCACTTCTCACATGGCTCGTGCACTCTTCGCTCAGAATCCAAGGGGACCCTCCTCTCCAAAATCTCATTGGCTTCAGGTGTTTTGTTTAGCCTCTGAGAACCTCCCCCTTTCACTCCCACCTCTGGATGGACAGAGATGTGTTGCTCGGGGCACAGATGCGTGAGTCCAGGGCCCAGCAGCACAGTGTTGTATTTAGTGGTTAGAAAAACAGTCGGTCCACTCTGTTAACAGGATGTGGTGCAGTTTTGTACACATCAGGTCTGTTGTTTCATGGTCTGAAAACCTTCAAGCTGGTTTATCATCCAAGAAAAGGCAGATGGTTAGACTAAGTAACATTTAGTTCGTATCTCTGTCTTAGGAAAGGTAGCCGTCCGTTTGCTGTGTGCTTAAGGAAGTCAGGAGTATTTGAGGATGTTGGGAGCTGTTGTAAAAATAAAGTGGCTCTGGCCTACCCAAGTGTATCAGAGAGAGAGCGTGGAAGCCGGTTAGTAGCATCTTTAAATCTGCTCTGGCCAGCCCCTCCTTCATCTCAAGGACCTTGTCTCTCCTCCTCTCCAGTGACCTTGGTAAGGGACGAGCTCTGAGGAGGCAGCGAGGCCCCAGCTCCTCTTTGCTCAGCTGCAGGATGTGGCCTCCAAACAGTCTGAGGTTTTTTTAAGGGGTTTCCTCACCATGATTCCCTCCACGTCACTCACCTGCCGTCAGCATCCGAAAAGGTTAAAATCCCTGGGACCATTCCAGTTCTAAAACAGATGAACCAGATGTGCTTCCTCCCCTTTTGCAAGTGTATTGTCCAGATGCAGTCTCCCTTTGGCCAAGTTTGACAGGTACTTCCAGGGAACCCCTTAAATTGAGGCAAGGAGTCAAGATGTTTTGAGTTTTCCCCCCAGAAGGCAGAGTCTTTGTCCCTTCCCCCTCATGCCTCATATATTTTAGCCAAGTCTCAAAAGGTCAAGTCTGGTAATGTCTCCAGAACTGAGGTGAGAGCTGGGGTCCCATACCCCCAGGGACCAGTCCCCTGGGGGATCCCACATGCTCAAACTAGATTGTTCTGATCCCACTGGAAGTTTGCTGCTGTCCCCGTCCGCTAGGGCCCCTCAGAAAGGAAACAACCTAGGCTTCCAGTCATTAGGTCACCAAGTCCTTCGGTGACCAGTCTACAGAGTGTGTATCACCTGCATGGGTGGTGTGCCTCCCACTTGTAGAAAGGGTAGAAAGTGGAACATTCAGTGGGCTGAGTACTCACATCCTTGGAGAGGTTGGCAGAAATAACCCCAGTGAGTGCAAAACAAAACCGAGGAAACCAAGGAACCACATTTGTACGGGAGGAGTTGGTTATGGTCCTTTTACCTCTTGGGACCTGACGCTGCAGTATGAAAGTGGGGTTTGGAAAATCACGCTTAGCCCAACCCAAATGCATTCCAGGACTTCGGAGCTTCCAGCCCATGGGTGCATGGTCTGTTCCCATTTTTTGTT
Organism: Mirounga leonina; assembly: GCF_011800145.1. Classification (NCBI taxonomy): domain Eukaryota; kingdom Metazoa; phylum Chordata; class Mammalia; order Carnivora; family Phocidae; genus Mirounga; species Mirounga leonina. The sequence continues at coordinate 1,614,721 of NW_023270807.1, read as the reverse complement.
TGTTTCCAAAACAGCCTTGCTTGGTATTGCATGGAAAGTTCTGGTTTTCCTTCCTGCCCACTTGGGGCCACCCACCCAGGCCTGGTCCCTTCCCCAGTATCTTCACAGTACTCCTAGGAAGACCTGCGCAGTGCCCTTAGGAGCCGAGGGGAGTGGAATTTGGTCCGGAGAAGGCAGCAGAAACTGGATTTTCCTGTTTCCTCTTCTCAAGGAGGGTGTTTTTAGGCTTCCTTCACGCCTCTCTTTCCTGTGGGTACAGTTGGGTTGGGAGGAAGGGCTGAAAAGAAAAGGAAACAGGGTCCAGCCAGCCCAGGTTTGGGTCCGGGACAGGTGCACAGCTGATGCTCTTCCACCCCCTTCAGTAGCAGGCCAGTCATATGTAACAATTCTCCTTTACGAAAGCGTCTGCTTCTGTGGTGCTAGCAACAGAGGACAGACAGACCCCCTCCCCTGTGCTTTCCCTAAAGTTCATCCCTGTAGCCCACTCCTTGTTGTAAAAACAAGTGCTTAATCCTGTGAGCGTGCTGTTCCTTTCTATGTGTTAATCAGTTTCCTTCCATTGGAGCTGTGTGGGAGGGAAGGGCATTGGAATTGTAGGTTGTAATCTTGTGCCAACCAATAAAAACCAGTATTTCACACACATCCCTGCTTAGTGTCTGGTCTCTTCTTTCTCGAGGTTTTCCTTGAGTCCTTCACATCAGTCTTATTTTGATTTTACCCCCACTCTCTGGTGAGGTCTTGAGAGTTGCCCTAAAGGTAGGTCAGAGGTGGCCCTGTGGATGATCTGCTGTTCGGGGCTTTCAAGTGAGAAGTGAATGGGAGAAGCCCACGGCAGGGAGTGAGACTCAGTGTTTGTTGCCGCTGGCTGGCCCTGCTGCCGGGTACCCAGGGAGACTCGGGTGGCGCTGAGAGGGCCTGCCCCCCCTAAGCCAGTCAGGCTTTCCTCGGAGCCCACAGGGACACGAAAGGGACAGAGTTGAGCCACATCCAAGATGATACGAGAGCACAGCCAGACGTTGTTTTCCCGCATGGGAGCAGGAGGTGGGCATGGTAAGATCAGGAAGCCTTGTGTCCCATCCTTTCCAGTGACTTTGGTCGGGAACCGTGTTTTGAAGATGTGTAGTGGTAGGACTCGCAGCCAGAGAAGACCAGGCAGATCACCATCGGTGAGAGGGCAGCACTGAGTGACCTGGGAGACAACATGTTGAGCTGTCGTGAAAAATAAAGCATGATGAGGCTAAATTTTGGAAGACTACGAAAGCCAGGCCAGGGAGCTGGGCTTCATACCTGTGAAGCATTCTTGAACAAGGTAAAGATAGTCCTGTAATATCAACCATGTTTGAGGAGGAGGCAGCGGGAAAGGTTGGGAGAGAAGTGGTTTGGAAGCTCATGATACCCTGTGCATGAGATGATCCGGACTCAGGGTAAATGAACCTGGGGATGAAGAAAGGGATATAGAAGCAGGAATAAACAGTGTATCACAATCAGATAAACATGTCCATCCACTAAGGGAGGCTGGCCTTCCTGGGATTCTGGTGGCATCACCAGTGGCCAAGTTGTGGTAAGCCAACAAACCTGATACAGTCAGTGTACCCAGAGGGTCACTACCAGGATGAGACTCACACGAACCTAACTCATAAGAGACTGAGATGGACATGCCTGGATGACAGTTGGCTCTTTTGTATGATGACAAATGTCAGACCAAGTTAACCTGGCTAGTGCACTGGCTATCAGTGTGAGTAGCCAAAAATAGGAAGTTGGCTGCTAAACAGTAGTAACCTGATGACTTCATTCCACCACAGGACAGATGCCCTACCAGCTGGTCAGGGCGCCCTTTCCCCCTGAACTCTGATTCTGCAGGCCTCCTTTGTCCATCCTATGATGATCCCCCCCTCCTTTATCAAAGGATTCTTTCTTTTGCCAGATTTAGTGTGCATAATGAGGCCATGAGCTTATAAATGCTGACACAAGTGATGTGCTATACTTAGGAAACTACCAGATGGCAATCTCTAGTTGGGATCTGGGGTTCCCAGAACTCTCCACTCGCCCGTGTCCGATGATGATAGGCCATTGTGCAGGTGTCCCATCCCCATCACATTTACTACATATCAATTGCTCCCCCATCCAACTCAGAGGGTAAGTGCAGGCTTTAGGATTGTCTTGCTGCAGCCCAGGCTTCCAATAGCCTGTAGGACTTGTGGCTACAGAGAGAGAGGTCTAAAGAGTCCCCAAAACTTGGAGTATGGGTGAGGAGAGGAAATCAGCTCAGAGGCCACCAGCGCAGCTGTGACGCTGCTGGAACCGGCAGCAGGGACAGTTGGCCACAGCACACATTGCGATGCCCGCACCCTTTGTTAGGCTGAATGACAGCTCTGAGCATCCAAGCCAGACGAAGTTGGCACAATTCTTGCTCATCCTCCAGTCAGGCTGGCTCCCATCCCTCTAGAGACCTGATCATTGTGCCCAAGACAGCCTGGCCTTGTAAGCCATGGCCTTGTTTGCTTTCTGGTTTCAGACACATTTGGGGTGTGAAAGGTCTATTTTCTCTCCTAGGTCTTGTGACAGCCAGCTAGCATCTCAGCATCTGAGGATGCAGCCATGTGGCTCCATGTTCTATGTCCTGAATACCAGCAACGTGCTAAACCCAGGACACACAGTCCTCACAGAAGCACCTGCTTGGGTGACAGATGGCGCAAAACAGGAGAGATTACAGCCTGGGGAGGTAAGCCACTAGAGGTCAGGTGAGAGGGGACAAGGGGGAGAGCTCAAGCAGGAGGACCATAGGAGCGTGGGAGAGTAAGGGAACTGGAAGAGGGAGGAAGGACCGTCCTACTTCGAAAGGCTGCCTGCTAGAATAGAAGGTGTGAGCATCACAGTTAGACCCCGGTTCGGGTCTCAGCTCAGCTGTTTGCCAGGCTCTGTGATCTTGGACAGGGTACTGTCCCCGTTCCCTCCTGTTCAGTGGGGCAGAAGTCCACTTGTCGTGCTTGCTGTGAGCATTAAATGAGCGGAGGAATGTGTGTGATGTCAAAATTGCTGTGTGATCATTCAGTGGTAGCTGTGAGCAGACACCTGCTCGGGGATGGCCAGGGGCAGTGCTGAGTTCACTAAGTGACAACAGAGACAGATAATCACAGTGCAGAGTGACAAGTGCGATCAAAAGAAGGCTGACGGAGGGACTGCCTCCTTCCCAGAGGAGCCATCCTCATAAAGGATGCAGAGGAATGCAGGAGTTCTCAGCAAAGGGAACAGCATTGCCAGGCTAGGGCACAGCACTGTGCTCATGTAACAGCAAGTGTGCTGGGGCTGGAACATGATACTGAGAGTGGGCAGGGAAGAGAGAGGGGCAGGAGGGGCCACAGAAGGTCAGCCGGGGTCAGGTGGCTTGGCAGGCTGTTTGAACTCTACTCCGGACGACTGGGAAGCCAACAGAGGTTTTAAAACAGAGCAGTGACTGCGTCGGGTTGGACATTTGAGGAAGATGATACTACTAAGCGTGGTCCTTGTGTTCCAGGCCTTAGCACCAGGCAGTGTGTTGACGGCTTTACATTTAGTCTCTGCATCCCTGTGATGCATAGGACCTGTGATCATTACCTTGTCTGGTAACGGGAATGGAGGCTTAGGGAAGCAGACTACTTTTGAAGGGAATTGGACAGACTAATTCGAAAAAATCATAGGGTCAAGTGCCAAGAATGTCTAAAGATAATTTTGAAAAACTCCAAGGGAAAATATAGGACTACAAGGGAAGTCCTGTGTTCTATCAGCATCAAGTCTTAATACTGGGGGTGCCCGGCTGGCTCAGTCTGAAGAATGTGCAACGCTTGACCTCGGAGTCATGAGTTTGAGCCCCACGTTGGGTGTAGAGATGACTTAAATAAATAAACCTGAAAGAAAAAGAAATCAGGTGCCATAAAATAAAAGACTTCATAGAAAGATAGAGTCACTAAAACAATGTGATAGAGAAATAAAAGAGAAAATAGAACGGGGGACCAAGGAACAGACCCATGCACATGTGGGAAGATGTTAAAAGCCAGAGGAAATGTGCACCGGGGTGGGGAGAGGCTGGGTTCCTCAGTAAATGGTGTTGGAACAACCGACTAGTCAAATGGAAAAAAAATAAAATTAGCTCCTTACCTCACAACATACTTGAAAATAAGTTCACCAAAGTAAAATGAGTCCTAAAACTTTTAGAATAAAATACAGAAGTTAAGTAATGTATCTGAGGTCACACAGGTAATAAATGGAGAAACTGTATGTAGTTGAACCTGAGAGGTCTGGTGCCAGAACCTTGCCCTCTAACCCACTCAGTAGTACTCTGTCCTGGTCACTTTAGAGCCCCGCCCACATTGGGTATAGAGATGACTTCCAAAATAAAATCTTGGGGCGCCTGGGTGGCACGGTCAGTTAAGAGGCCGACTCTTGGTTTCGACTCGAGTCTTGATCTCAAGGTCACACACTCACAACCCCGAGATCAAGAGTCTCATGCTTTACTGACTGAGCCAGCCAGGCTCCCCTGAAGATATCTTTTTTAAAAAATAGTTATCCTGCTCTGGCCACCAAACACTATCCCCTTTTCATCACTGCATTACTCATTCATGCACCATTATTTACGCCCATCTTTCTGGTCCCCGTGTTCTTCCCCTGCAGCGTCCCTGTAGAATTCCATCCCTGACTTAATCCATTCATTCCTGTACCGCACTTTGCAAGAGCTGCGCCTGCCCAGAGAATACTAGATACCATGGGCTCATGCCTCCCCTCCACTGAGCCTCCAGTGCCACCCATCCTTGCCCAACGACTGCCACAGGCCACTTTTCTTGACGTCTCATCCGACCCCTCCCTTCTCCCATTGATGTCCCCAGCGATATTTCTGATTCTCCTCCCACCCAGAGCTTTCAGAGTAGAGTTCCAACTCCTTAGATTAGCACCCAATATCTTTTGTGATTTGGCCCCTGCCCATCTCTGCAGACTCTTTTCCTGCCACCGACCTTGCCCTTCTCTTCCCCTGATCTCCTGAGCTTCTTACAGTTCTCCAAATGCATCACACACCATTGCACAACTCCACAGCTCACATGTGCTCTGCCCTCCTTTGGGAAAGATCTGGGAGATTCTCTCTCCTCGGCAGGGTTGTGGAACTCCTGTACATGCCCTCATTCCAAAGGCACCCTCTAAGGTGGGGAGACTATCTCTCTGTTCTTGGTGTCCAGCTGAGTGGCTCAGAGCAGGTACCTAGGAAATGTGGGTTGGAGGAAGCAAAGGGCCCAATGATGTTTTGGGAATGTACCCAACCCAAGGAAATGTATCCCTAATGTCACCCTGTACTCTGGACAGCTTTACCAGCCACACACACGCCCCTTCAACTTTCCCCCAAACTGGGAAGGAAGCCAGTGCAGGCCTGCCCTCAGGGATCTGGGGAGAAGTTCGGAACAGGGGGAGGAAGAGCACTATAGTAGTCTCTTCCCTTTGGGATAAGGGTGGTGTTCAACCAGCATAGCCCTTTCCCCACCTTTCTCTTCCAGTCTTGAGTTTGTGGGTTGGGGGGGAAAGGGGAAGGTGCTTCTTCAGGGGGAGGAAACCCCCCATTCCTGCTATTCCCCTTCTCCCTCAGCCCAGGATCCTGTGAACTTTCCCGGATCTAGGGCAGGACCTAATGGAAGGCTAGTGCCTTCTGTGGGACCTGTGTCTGAGACCAGCAAGGGAAGCCAAGCTGGGATTGAGACCCCAGAAGGGCAGGGCAGTGACGGGGATTTGCAGATTGAAGGGTGGAGTCAGGGGTAATTTGTTCGACTTGTGGGGAACTTGATCTGAGAAAGCTGAGTGGACCGATTAGAACAGCTGATATTATTTGAGCAGTTTACAACGTACTCTTGCATCAGTTCAAACAATTCCTTGAACGCCTTACTGCCTATACAGGGCCCTCACCTTCACATAGACCTTGAGACGCAGTACTTTGGTCCCCACCTAGTTGTTGAGGGAGCTGAGGCCTGGAGGAGACAGAGGACAAGGGAAAAATAGGTTGGGTGGGGGGGTCAGGTTCAGAAGGTGAAGGAAAGCTGGAGGGAAGCAAATACCTTGCAAGTCAGGCATCTGGTGCTGTCAGGAGCTGGCCAGTAAAAAGTTCATTCCAGCCACCCCTTCTTTCTGATGCATTTTAGGACCCACTTAGTCCCTCCTCCCTTATTCCTTCAGGATATGCAGCCCCAGTAGGGGCCACCCATGGGCTTCCACCTGCTGGCCTTGGCCCCGCTGGGCTTTGGAAGGAGGGTGAGCCTCCTGTTCGTTACAGAGAAATTATGCATGTGAAGGGGACCTCTGCAGTTTGGGGGCCTGGGGTAGGAACCACCATGGAGGAACCTGGGCAGCCAAGGCAAGCTCAGGGCTGGGCGGAGGCAGGGGGCCAGGCTGGGATGGGCCTTGCTCTGAGGCCCCATGCCTCAGCTCCTCAGACCGCCAGGGACAGGACAGTGGCAGGATCAGGGACTATGGGGACCCGCTCTGCCTCAATCCCGCTGGCCTTTATCCCAGAATGGGGTGGGGGCTGAGGCTGACCCCGCTCTACTGGCCAAGGTCTTCTCCAAAGCTCTTCCTCCACTCCTCCCTCCTTCTGGAGCTGGCCCCCTGCTGCACCGCCGCCGCTGAGAGAGAGCCTTGGGCTTCCGGAAGAGGTGCAAGACCAGCTGGAGTAAGGCTCGGAGGTGGGAGCGCACAGGGGCTGCCGGCAGGACACCAAGTAACTGAACAAAAGGAAGTGAGCCAGTGTGAGCAAAAGCCTGGAAGGAAGCACCCTCTGAAGTTGAGATTATGAGTAGTTTTATTTCCTTCTTTGTTACATCCTATATCCTCCAAATCTTGAGAGTAATTTTTTTTTCCGATCAGAAAGGAAATAGGGGCGCCTGGGTGGCTCAGTTGATTGAGGGTCAGACTCTAGGTTTCAGATCAGGTCACGATCTCGGACCTGCATTGGGCTCTGCACTCAGCAGGGAGTCTGCTGGGATTCTCTCTCTTCCTCTCTCTCTGTCCCTCCCCACGCTCACACGCTTGCTCTTTCTCTAAAATAAATAAATAGGGGCGCCTGGGTGGCTCAGTCGTTAAGTGTCTGCCTTCAGCTCAGGTCATGATCCCAGGGTCCTGGGATCGAGCCCCGCATTGGGCTCCCTGCTCGGCGGGAGGCTTGCTTCTCCCTCTCCCACTCCCCCTGCTTGTGTTCCCTCTCTCGCTGTGTCTCTGTCAAATAAATAAATAAAATCTTAAAATAAAAATAAAATAAAATAATAACTAAATCTTAAAAAAACACACAAAGAAATCCACTGTCATTATTAAAAAAAAGAAAGAAGAAAGGAAATAGTCCCTTACACTTACAGAGCATTTTATTATTTACCTAATATCTAGTCCTTTTATGTACTTTCTTTCAAGCAATAATAATCTTATTTGTGAGGCGGATATTATTAGTTAATTTTGGAGTTAGGGACTCTGAGATTCTATGGTGGTGAATGACTGTCTGGAAGACACAAAATGAGCAGTGGGATCGGGGAACTTTGAGCCAACCTGGTAAGGCTGAGCATGAGCAACATGATGGTGGCCAATAAGATTCTGGGGCGCCTGGGTGGCTCAGTCATTAAGCGTCTGCCTTGGGCTCAGGTCATGATCCCGGGGTCCTGGAATCAAGCCCCGCATCAGGCTCCCTGCTCCGCGGGAAGCCTGCTTCTCCCTCTCCCACTCCCCCTGCTTGTGTTCCCTCTCTCGCTGTGTCTCTCTCTGTCAAATAAAAAAATAAAATCTTAAAAAAAAAAAAGATTCTGCTAGTCTTGGTTCCTCTTTCTTTCTGTGTCTCCCCCTTCCCAATCCCTGGGCGTCAGTCCATTGAGTCACATCATTAACTCCATTAACTCATTTATAAAATAAATATGCACTGATAACCCACAGGGCATTCCATTATTTTTAAGGCATTCTTTATTCTTATTCATATATTTTTTTTAAAGTTTTATAATTAACATACAATGAATTACATATATACAAGGTGTACACTTGGATAAGTCTTGACATACATGCTCATATGAAATAAGCACAACCAAATCAAATCAATGGACCGATCTATCACCCCCAAAAGTTTCTTTGTGCCTCCTTATGATCCCTCTCTCCTGACAATCATGCCTCTATCCCCAAGCAAACACGGATCTGCTTTCTGTCATTACAGATTAGTTTGCATTTTCTAGTTTTATAGAAATATAATCACACATCATAAATTTTTTATGTGTTGCAAAGTATAGATTCAAGTTGATAATTTTTGCATTCAGATATCCAATTGTTCCAGCACCATTTGCTGAAAAGGCTGTCCTATTCTTAGTTTGCTTAGTATTTTTATCATGAAAGGATATTGAGTTTTTGTCAGATGCTTTTCTGCATCTATTGAGATGATCATGTGGTTTTCCTTTGCCCTATAAATGTGCTGACATTGATTTTCCTAGGAATTCACCCTTGGATTCCCAAGATAAATCCCACTTGTTTACAGTGTATAATCATTTTTAATGGGCCATTGGATGTGATTTACTGGTATTTTGTTGAGATTTGTATCTATATTCATAAGGAATATTGGTCTAGAGTTTTCTTATGGAACTTTCTTTGGCTTTGGTATCAAGATAATGCTGGCCTCATAGAATGTGTTAGAAAGGGTTCGCCTCCTCTTCTGTTTTTTGGAAAAGTCTGAGAAATATTGCTGTTAATTCTACCTTCGATATTTGGTAGACATTTACCAGTAAAGCCATCTGATCCTGGACTTTTCTTTGTTAGGAGGTGTTTTAATTTATTAAGATTTGTTTTGTGGCCTAACATATGGTCTGTCCTGGAGAATGTTCGGTGTATACTTGAGAACAGTGTATATTGTTTCATTGGGAGGAGTGGTGTGTATGTCTTTTAGGGCTAGTTGGTTTCTAGTGTTTTTTAAGTACTCTATTTCTGTATTGATCTTCTGTATAGGATATTCTGTCCATTATTGAAGGTAGGGTACTAACGTCTCCAGCTCTTCTCGTAGATGTGTCTATTTCTCCCTTCATTTCTGTCATTGCGTCATACAGCTGCTTCATGAATTGACCCTTTTATCCATATATAATGTCCTCCCCTTTGTCTCTTGTAACAATTTTTGATTCAACATCTGTTTTGTCTAGGAGCGCCCGGCTGGCTCAGTCAGTAGAGCATGTGACTCTTGATCTCGGGGTCATGAGTTCGAGCCCTATGTTGGGTGTAGAGATTACTTAAATAAATCCTTAAAAATAAATAAATAAAATAAAATAGAATAAAATAACATCTATTTTGTCTAGTATTAGCAGAGCCACCCTGGCTGTCTTTTGGTTACTCTTCTCAGAGAATACATTTTTCCATCCTTTCACTTTCAGCTTGTGTCTTTGGGTCTAAACTGAGTCTCTTGGGACGCCTGGGTGGCTCAGTCGGTTGGGCGTCTGCCTTTAGCTCAGGTCATGATCCCGGGGTCCTGTGATCCAGTCCCACATCAGGGTACCTGCTCAGTGGGGAACCTGCTTCTCCCTCTGCCTGCCGCTCCTTCTGCTTGTGCGCTCCCTCTCTCTCTCTGTTTCTCTGACAAATAAATAAAATCTTAAATTAAATAAATAAAGTGAGTCTCATAAGCAATAGATACTTAGATTTTTTAAAAATATTTTTGACCATTTTAAAGTGTACAGTTCAGTGGCAATAAGTACATTATTGTGCAACCGTCACCACCATCCATCTCCAGAACTTTTTCTTCTCCCTGAACTGAAACTCCATACCCATTAAATAATAATTCTCCATTTCCCCTTACCCCACCAGCGCCCGGCAACCACCATTCTACTTTCTGTCTCTATGAATTTATTACAAGGATATGTAAAGTACTAGGTGCCTCATATAAGTGAAATCATAAGCATCTATCTGTCCTTTGTAACCGTTTTTTTTTTCACATAGCATAATGTCCTCAAGGTTCAGGCATGTTGTAGATATGTCAAAGTTTCACTTTTTTAAGGACGAGTAATATTTCATTGTATTGTATGTACCATATTTTGTTTTTCCATTTATCTGTCAGTGAGTGCTTGGGTGCTTCCATCTTTTGCCAAATGTGAATAATGTTGCTATGAACACAAATGTACAAATATCTGGCCGAATCCTTGCTTTCAATTCCTTTGCATATATACTTGCGTAGAATTGCTGGATCATATGGTAATTCTATTTTTAATTTTTTGAGGAACCGCCATACTGTTTTCTATAGTGACTATACCTTTTATATTCTCACCAACAGTACACAAGAGTTCCAATTTTTTCTACCTCCTCACCAACATTTGCTTATTTTATGTTTTGTTGTGTTCTAAGTAACAGCCATCCTAATGTGTGGGAAGTGGTATCCTGTGGTTTGATTTGCATCTCCCCAATTAGTGATGTTGAGCATCTTTTCATGTATATACTGGCCATTTGTTATGTTCTTTGGAGAAAGGTCTATTCAATTCCAGTTAGATCATTTGTATTTATTTTCAGTTAGATCATTTTTAAATCCATTCTACCAATCTGTCTTCTTTTGTGTGTAGTAAAATATAAATGAAATTTACCATTAAGTATACAATTCAGTGGTATTAAGTACATTCATAATATTGTACAATCATCACCAAGCTCTGTTTTTTTTTGTTGGTGAGCTTAATCCATTTACATTTAAAGTCATTACTGGGGCACCTGGCTGGCTCAGTCGGTAGAGTATGTGACTCTTGATCTCCAGGTCTTGAGTTCAAGCCCCATGTTGGGCGTAGAGATTACTTTAAAAAATAATAATAATAAAAAATAAAGTGATTACTGATTTAAAGGATTTACTTTTGCAAGTGTTCTTTTCTAGATGTCATATTTTTTGTTCCTCAACCCTTCCAATACTGCCTTCTTTCATGTTTGATTTTTTTCTAGTGTACCTTTTTGATTTCCTCTTCATTTCCTTTTCTGTATATTTTCTACTTGTTTTCTTAATGGTTACCATAAGGATTACAATTAACATCCTAAGATTAATAGCTAATTTTTCATGAGACCCCATGAAGGCCAGAAACAAATAGGATGATATGTTTAAAGTATGGCTAGGGTGCTCACTTCAGCAGCACATATATGAAAATTGGAACAATACAGAGATTAGCCTGGCCCCTGCATGAGGATGACATGCAAATTCATGAAGCATTCCATATTTTTCAAGCTACGCTTACAAAAAAATCAACTAAAATGGGGGCACCTGGGTGGCACAGTCATTAAGCATCTGCCTTTGGCTCGGGTCATGATCCCGGGGTCCTGGGATCAAGTCCTGTGTCAGGTCCCTGCTCTGCAGGAAGCCTGCTTCTCCCTCTCCCACTCCCCCTGCTTGTGTTCCCTTTCTCGCTGTCTCTCTCTCTCTGTCAAATAAATAAATAAAATCTTTAAAAAAAAAAATTAAAATAAAGTACTGACAGAAGAGGGGGGGGGGAACTGTCAACCAAGAATTCTATATCCAGAAAAACTATCCTTCAAAATTAAGAAGTTCCTAGATAAACAAAAACTAATGGGATTAGTTGCTAGTAGACCTGCCCTACAAGAAATGTTAGAGGGAGTCCATCAGAGTGAAACAAAAGGGCACTAGATGATAACTCAAAGCCACATAAAGAAATAAAGATCACTGGTAAAGTAACTACACAGAAAAAATTTTAAAGAGTAGTAGTATTTTATTTTTGGTATATAACTCCTCTTTTTGTTTCTTATATGATTTAAAAGATGCATAAAACAATAATCATAAATCTATGTTCACATGTACACAATGTATAAAGATGAATTTGTAACAATAACAACATAAAGGGGGTATGGAATTGGATAGGAGGCATTAATGTATGCTATTAAAACTAAGATGGTATCAATTCAAACTAGATTCATATAAATATAAATATAAAAGTGCACTTAGGTAATTTGTGTTTTTCCATGTGTTCTCCATTTCAACTAAGTTGTTGAATTTATTGGCATAAAGTTGTCTCTAATATCCCCTTATTATAAAAATCTGTTGTGATGTCACCTCTCTCATTCCTGATATTGGTGATTTTTATTTTTTATTTTTCCTGATCATTCAGGTTTATCTCTTTTGTTGATCTTAAGCAACTTTTGGTTTTGTTGATTTTTCTTTATTTTTCTGTTTTCTATTTCAAAGATTTCTGCATTGATCTTTGTTATTTTCTTCTGCATACTTTGGTTTCAGGTGGAAGCTGAGGTCATCGACATGAACTTTTTTTTTTAAAGGCAGTTAGTGCCATAAATTTCTCTAATAGAGATGCCCCACAAATTCTATGTTGTGTTTTCATTTTCATCAGTTCAAAATACATCCTAATTATTATTTTTTAAATATTTTTTAAATTTTATTTTTAAGTAATCTCTACAAACAACATGGGGCTCGAACTTACAACCCTGAGATCAAGAGTCACATGCTCTACCTACTGAGCCAGCCAGGCATCCCCCTAATTATTATTTTTTTTTAAAGATTTTATTTATTTATTCATGAGAGACAGAGAGAGAGAGAGAGGCAGAGGGAGAAGCAGGCTCCCAAGGAGCAGGGAGCCCAATGCGGGACTTGATCCCAGGACCCTGGGATCATGACCTGAGCTGAAGGCAGACGCTCAACCATCTGAGCCACCCAGGCGCCCCCCCCCCTAATTATTTTTTGATCTAGAGGTGTGTTACTCATTTTCCAAACATTTGAGGATTTTCCAAGGATCTTTCTGTTACTGGTTTCTTTTTTCTTCCTCTTTTTTTGAGAGAGAGACTGATGGTGGGGAGGGGCAGAGGGAGAGAGAGAATCTTAAGCAGACTCCACACTTAGCTCAAGCCCAATGCAGGGTTCGATCTCATGACCCGAGCTGAAATTAAAAGTCGGACGCTTAACCGACTGAGCCACCCAGGCACTCCAGAATCTTACAATAATATATTTCCATTTCTTGTCTAGCCTTTACACTATTGACATAATACATTTTACTTTTACATATGTTAACTTGAGTCCTTTTAAACTTGAGACCTGTTTTATGGTCCAGAATATGGTCTATTTTGGTAAATGTTCTCAGTGCACAAACCCGCAATACATTATCATTTTTTTAACCACAATTATTTTGTTAAAAGATGTAACTAATAAGAAAAAAAAGTATATACTTAGGTAGTTACCATTGCCAGAGCTCTTCATTCCTTTGGGATTGAAGGATAGGTCCATATTTTTACTTGGTACCATTTTCTTTTTGCCTGAAGAAATTCCTTTAACATTTTTTGTAGTGCAAGTCTGCTAGTGATGAATTCTTTCAGTTTTTATATATCTGAAGATGTCTTTATTTCACCTTTGTTTTTGAAAGATATTTTTTATGAAGTTTTCATTTGAATTCCAGTATAGTTAACATACAGTGTTATGTTAGTTTCAGGTGTACAATATAGTGATTCAACACTTCCATATATCACCCAGTGCGCATCATGACAAGTGCACTCCTTAATCCCCAGCACCTGTTTCACCCATCCCCCCCGCCTACCTCCCCTCTGGTAACAACCTGTTTGTTCTCTATAGTTAAGAGTCTGTTTCTTGCCTTCTCTCTCTCTCTGAGTCTTTTTTCCTTTGCCCATTTTTTTTTGTTTCTCAAATTCCACATGAGTGAAACATTGTATTTGTCTTTCTCTGACTTACTTTGCTTAGCATTATAGTCTCTAGCTCCATCCATGTTGTTGCAAATGGCAAGATTTCATCCTTTTTTATGGCTGAAAAATACTCCATTGTATATTTATACCACATCTTCTTTATCCATTCATCTATCAGTGGACACTTGGGCTGCTTCCATAATTTGGCTATTGTATGTTTTTGAAAGATAGTTTTGCCTAATGTTCTACATTGGGAGGTTTTCTTTCAATACTTTAAAGATATTATTTCACTGTCTTCTTACACGGGTTGTTTGGGGTGAAAATCTGATGTCATTCTTTTTTTTTTTTTTTTTTTTTAAGATTTTATTTATTTATTTGACAGAGAAAGAGCACAAGTAGGCAGAGTGGCAGGCAGAGGGAGAGGGAGAAGCAAGCTCTCTGCCGAGCAGGTAGCCGAACGTGGGGCTTGATCCCAGGACCCCAGGATCATGACCTGGGCCGAAGGCAGCTGCTTAACCAACTGAGCCACCCAGGCGCCCCAATCTGATGTCATTCTTAACTTTGTTCCTCTGTACCTTACATCTTTTAAGATTTCCTCTTTATTACTCATTTTAAGCAATTTGATTATAATGTGCCTTCATATGGTTTTTTTTTCCATGTTTCTTGTGCTTGGGGTTTATTGTGTTTCCTGGATCTGTGGGTTTATAGTCTTCATTACGTTTGGAAAACTTTCAGTCACTATTTTTTCAAATATTTTTGTCCCCTCTTCTTTTTCTTCTGGGTCTCTAATTACCCATATATTAGGCCATTTGAAATTGTCCCACAATTCACTGGTGCTCTTGTAATTTTTTTTTTGTTTCTTTCATTTTGGATAACTTCTATTCAAATGCCTTCATGTTCACATATCTTTTTTTCTGCAGTATCTAATCTGCCATTAATCTCATCCAGTGTATTTTTCATCTTGGACATTGTAGATTTCATGTCAGAAATTCAATTTGAGGCTCTTTTATACCTTCCTTGTCTCTCAACTTTTTGAACATAAGGAATACAATTATAACTGTTTTAATGTCCTCCTTAGGCCCTACATCTTTCAGTTCTGGGTCAGTTTCAGTTGATTAGAGACTGTGTTTTCCTGCCTCTTTGCATGTCTAAGTATTTATGGATCCATTTTTTTAACGGGTGCCACACATTATGAATGTTACCTTATTGAGGGCTGGATAGCTGCATTCCTATAAATCTTGAGCTTTGTTCTGTAATGAATTTACATTACTTGTCAATAATGTGATCTTCCTAAGTGTTGCTTTTATGATTTGTTAGTTAGGTCCAGAGCAGCGGGACACAAAGATGAGCAAGGCATTAGTGAAAGTGCATACATAAGCCCAGGCACTAACCAAAACCACAGGGCAAGGGGACAGTCAAAACTTGATCAGGGTGGGGGCGCCTGGGTGGCTCAGATGGTTAAGCGTCTGCCTTCGGCTCGGGTCATGATCCCAGGGTCCTGGGATCGAGCCCCGCATCTGGCTCCCTGCTCCGCGGGAGGCCTGCTTCTCCCTCTCCCACTCGCCCTGCTTGTGTTCCCTCTCTCGCTGTGTCTCTCTCTGTTAAATAAACAAATAAAATCTTAAAAAAAAAAACTTGATCAGGGTGGCAGAGTGCAGCCTCAGCTCTGCCCTGTGTCTCCCCTTCCTGAGGTTGCAGCAGCATGAAGAGAGCAGGGAGGGTTGGAGTATTCCCTGGCTAGGCCTGGGGTACCCTCATGGGATCTGAAACCTTATCCCAGGAGCAAACCAGCTTCAAACACAGACATGGAACAGATGCTGGCACAGGGCTGTCCAGGAAGAGGGCCCACCTGTCATTCCCTTATCCTTCACCCTTGTTGATCACACCAAGGCCCCGGGAAGTCATCACACTGCTCAGGGCCTCAGCTTACTCATCTGTAAATTGGGGTCACCCCACCTGACCTGCCTAGCTCAGAATGGTGTTCTGTCCTGGGATTAAGGGAGGTAAAAACATGCTGAGTTTCTGACACTGAGACCCCAGTCCTGTCTACGCACTGGCTTAGCCAGTTGACCACTAAGCCCACTCCTACAGGGCCCTCAAGATATGTGGTCAGAAGCTGTGAGGATGAGGACAGAGGTTGGATGTGTGGGCAGCCAAGGCGATCTGGATTCTAAAACCTATCATTTGATCCTAACCTGCTTGCAAGGCAGGCTCCACCGGGGAAGGTGGCCTCCTCCCTCTGCCCTCAGCTCTGATAGAAGCCTGGGATGAGGGGCGCCTGGGTGGCTCAGTTGTTGGGCGTCTGCCTTCGGCCCGGGTCATGATCCCGGGGTCCTGGGATCGAGCCCCACATCGGGCTCCCTGCTGGGCGGGAGGCCTGCTTCTCCCTCTCCCACTCTCCTTGCTTATGTTCCTGCTCTTGCTGTCTGTCAAATGAGTAAAATCTTAAAAAAAAAAAAAAAAGCAGCAGCAGCGGCCTGGGATGAGTGGTCTCCTTACTCTTCAGACTCAAAAGCCTGAGAATACCAGGAATCCACCCGGAGCCTCCAGACCCGGGCATTTCTGTCATTCCTTTCCCCTTATCTCTGATTTCCTACCAGTCAGATGATGGTGTCTGAAGGCAAGAGGCCAGAGTTCCCAACTGCCCTCTGGTTCTAGGTTGGGTCATCTCTGCATCAGACCTGCCCCAATCCAACCTCTGGAAGGGCCTGAGGAAACAGGCCAGACCAGACCAAGTGGCTCAACCATGTCCGGGCCACTGGCTGTCTTTGGCAAGAATAAGGTGATACAGGTTAGCCCCGTATCTCCAGTAGCACCCAAGGACCCTGGAGAGCCTCAGCCTGGTTCAGCTCCCACAACTTTTATGTTCTTGGGTGGCTTCCATCACCTGCCAGTCTGGAGTTTTCCTAACCGTGTGTGATTTGGAGGGAGAGGTGGCAAGATCTGGGTACAAAGCTACACACACGTATTTGAGGTAACTGTAGATTCACATGCAGTTGTAAGAAATAATAGACATCCCTTGCACGCTTTGCCTAGCTTCTCGCAATGCTAACTTTTGCACAACTATAGCAGAATATCACAACCAGGATGCTGACATTGGTAAAATCCATCGATCCATCTTCAGTGTGCCGCTGTAATGACGAGACCTCGAAAGCTTTCGAATTTACCTACTTCTCAAGTTGCTTGTGGCCCAGGGGGACTGCACCCCGCTGCACCATCTGTGCCCCCGGGAACCGGACGGAGGTTAGCGGGGGCTTTAACAGGGCGTGGTGTGTGCCAGACTCCTTATCCACGTCATCGCTTAATCCTCACAAGAGCCTGTTTCAGACTGAGGCGCAGAGAAGGGTGGAGGGTAAGTGGGTCCCAGGCCGCATGGCTGAGCAGAGGCGAACCCAGGCCTGCCTACTCTAGCTACCCTTAGAGCATAGCCCAGAGGGCCGCTGGGGCCCTAGGAGGCTTGGATGGCTCCGCAAACACTAGTGGAGTCCTTGGGGGCCCCGGGCAGGGTCCCGGTGGCGGGGAGAGCAGCCAGGCGCCGCACGCCCGGACTAAACTTCGGGGCGTGGCTTGGCCCTACACCTGGGCTCCACCCCGGAGCACGAGGAAGCCCGACGGCCCGCCGCAGCCTGCAACGGGAGCTCCCCGGCGCGAGCCCTCAGCGGGGGTCCGCCCCGGGGGACGCCGGGAAGCCGCCCCGGCCCCGCCCCGCCCTTCCCCGCGCGCTCTCCTCCCCCCGCTGCGCAGCGCTCGCCTGCCCCCTGCTGCCGCGGGGTGGACCCTGCAACCTGGGCCCTCCCCGCCTCCGCACGGCGCACCCCCCACCTCCGGATTGGCGGCTCCAGAAGTCTCCGGGCCGTCCGCCTTCCGCCACCGGATTGGCTGCGTCCCGGGACTGAGGCCCCGCCCATTTCCCCGGGTCCTTTGATCACGCGCCTGCCGACTCTTCCGGGGCCTGGGAGCCAAGCGAGGGCGTTCCTGTCCGGGCTGCAGCGGCGGGAGGTAAGGCATGATCGGGTTGGATGGGCTACAGAGCGCCGGTACGGGTCCACGTCTTGGGGTGCCGGGATTCCAGGATGCCCGGGCCCTCTGCGCAGCCCCCAGACCTCCCTCCCCCGGCCTGAGCCGCCCAGCGCCGTGGGAACTACCTCCCACTCGCCGATGCTGCTCCGCATCCTAGGAGCGGCCCGACACCCGCCCCACCTCGGCAGGTCCCCTCGACCATGGGACGGTGTGCATGCGACTGGGCAAGCTCGGTGCTTCCGCGGACACCGGGACAGGTAGTTCATACCTTGCCCTCCAATGGAGACCCAAGCGAAGCGGGGTCGGGGACCTTGGGGTCTGTGTACAGGAGCCCATCGACAGTCTTGCATCCGTCGATGGGAGCTGACCCTCTCACCTCCGCCTGTCAGCCCAGGCTAAGAGGGGAGGGACATGGGCGGAGCCCCGGGTGCGGACCAGAGGGAGGTGACATCACCTCGCAGACACAATCCAGCCCTGCCCACTTGTGTCCACCCTGGCACGAGACCAATGGGGGAGAGGCTGTCCCGGCTCTGTCTGCAGTAACACCAGGGACAAGGAGGGCACAGGGAAGGCCTATAGCCTAAAGTGTGGGGATTGGACCAGGACTGAGGCAGGCTCCTTCAGATGCTCCTACCTCACCCCCTGGGCCCCACAGTGCAGGACCCTCATATTTTTGTCAGATCTCCCCCTTTTGCTCCGCTGGATAGGTGCTGGTGGCCCAGTGTCCTAAGGGTGGGAATAGGAGCTGGGAACGTGTAGCTAAACTTTTCCCAGTTGCCATGTGCAAATGTTTGGCCAGCACCTGAGCCGGGCCCCACCCTGATTTGGGGATAGGAGCCGGGCAGGACTCGGGGCCTCCCCTTGGTGCCCTCTACACCCAGATTTCCCTGGAGTCACTGGAGGGTTAAACCTGGCACATTGACCTGGAGGATCCCTCGTCCCAGGGCCTGACCTAAGTTTTGATACACCACCAGCTCTTGGGGAGGGATCCAGAGCTTGGACGTCACCCTGGGTGAAATAGATAACCTCCCTTTCTCCTCCCCAGGGAGCCCAGTGGAGGCGCCCTCCCGAAGCACTACTGCCCATGCTGACCCCCTGGCCCGGCGGCCGCCGATGTCATGAGTAACACCACAGTGCCCAACGCCCCTCAGGCCAACAGCGACTCCATGGTGGGCTATGTGCTCGGCCCTTTCTTCCTCATCACCCTGGTTGGGGTGGTGGTGGCTGTGGTAAGGAGCCTCCACATACACACATACGCACCCACACCTCTGCTGGGGCAGGGCGGGGAGGGGGTCTCAGCTGTCCTGCTGTGAGGGGTGAAGGGGGTAGAGGTGGGTCTCCTGTGGGCCATCCTGGGCTCAGCAGCCTCCACAGCGCCATGTCTCTGTTACAGGTAATGTATGTCCAGAAGAAAAAGCGGTGAGTGTCCCTGTCCCCAGCGTTACCTCCCCTGCATTCGGCTTACCATTCTTCCCATAGGATCAGGTTCTCCACATCCACGGTTGAGATGCCCCTCGGCTTTCTCTGCACCCCACTGTTAGGTTTTCCTGCCCAAACTGGGCTTACCCACCAAAGAGGGACCCCATCTAGAACTGGGCACGGATTCTCAGAATCCTAGTGTGCCCCCAGAGGCACCTGCTGGAAGTGCCCCTGCCTTGGAGAGTAGAGACAGGGCAGTCAGGTGTTGGGAGTGGGCAGCCCCTGGGCTGAGCGCCCTCCCCTGCTCCCCAGGGCGGACCGGCTTCGCCATCACCTGCTCCCCATGTACAGCTACGACCCCGCTGAGGAGCTGCATGAGGCTGAGCAGGAGCTGCTCTCTGATGTGGGAGACCCCAAGGTGAGCACTCTGGGGGCAGGGAGACTCAGAGGGCAGTCTGCTGCTGTCTTCTCATCCGTCCTCCCCCTGAAACCCAGAGCCCGGTTCTGCCCTCAGCCCTCCCCATTTGGGCCAGGGTTAGTGGGGTGCCCCCCCGGGGGTGCTGCGGCCTCTGCCCTGGACCCCAGCCCTGTGGCACCGTTTCCTCCCCCACAGGTGGTACATGGCTGGCAGAGTGGCTACCAGCACAAGCGGATGCCCCTGCTGGATGTCAAGACCTGACCTGACCCCCTGCCCTGCTCTCCAGAACCATGGGGTCTTGGGAGTGCCCGGGGCCTGCGGCTTCCTTCCCCACTTGCACTCACCCAGCTCCCCCTGCTGGGAACTGGGTCTCCTCTCCTCCCAACCAGCCCCAGCATCTCGCCCCCCCCCCCCCCCCACCAGGCCTTCAGTCTTTGGTGGGCTGAGCCTCCCACCAGCTCCCCCGGGCTAATGAAGTTTTTCCTGCCCAGTTGGGTGGTTGGAGACATTTTCCTGGGCACCACCTTTCTCTTGAGCCTTCCCCAACCTGGCTTTGGATTTGTTTCCATGGTGACAGGGCCTAATGTATAGTATTCAGTATATATATTTTGTAAATAAACTGTTTTGTGGCTAGGGTGTGGTTGCTTTTTTCAAAAGAGGCTTAAGTTACCTTCCCTGGAGCTAATGCTTTTCCTCCCCCCTCCCCCAGCCTGAAGAGCTGGACAGAGCCCACAGGAGAATCACCCCCACCAACTAGGTCCTTGGCTTCCACCCTTACCTAACCCCAGGGACCCACCATAGAAGGACTCCGGTCCAGAAAAGGTATTTTTTTTTATTCAAGTAACTGCAAATAGGAAACCAGATGGGGGGGGCCCCAGGCTGGGACAAATAATGGCTCCCTCCTCCCCGGCAGAACAGGGGGGAGAAGGTGACCCTACACCCTCGACGGTCAATACAGGCCCCCCCCCCACTCTGCTGCAGCATCCTAGGGGCAGGGCCCCACCTTCCCTGGGACTGGGGTGGTCGGTAACCCAGCCTGCTCTGCCCGGGCCCCTTCCCCTAAGAGCCTCTCAGAGGAGGGGAACGTGGGCAGAACAGGAGGCGGCAATGAGGATGAACATTTGGCGCTGGTCGCAGCAGCAATGACGGATGTCTAAGAATGGAAACATGGAACGAAAACAACGCAACTGTCCAGAGGTAGTTTGTGAACAGAGGAAAAGATGGAACCAGAACCTTGGGGGGTGGGGAGGAGCAGAAGGGTGGGAGTGGGCAAGGCTAGCTCCTTGTTATTAGTGCCCCATGTGAGGAAAGGGGAAACTGAGGCCTAGGGTGGAAGCGGATGGGGTTGGGCAGGGGCTCCAGCCCACCTGAGGCGGCCGCCGCAAGGAACCTGGGCCTCCTGGACCTCACCTGGAGAAAGGGGGACTGCATTTCCCTCACGGCAATAGATTCCGGGGGGGGAGGGGAGGTGGGCTGGAGCCCATTCAGAGTAGGGGGCTCAGACCCCTCCTGCCTTCCTTCCTGTGCCCAAAGGGGGCCGTCCGACCTAGAGCAAGGACCAGGCAAGGGAGGAGGGAAGGAAAGTGGGTGTGCGCCGCACCTCGGGAGACACAGGCCGCTCGGGGGGCCTCCTGGGGCCGAGCGCCGCCCCCCAGTGGCCATGCCTGCTGTTGCCAGTGCTGTGGAGTGGGGCAGATCAGAATGAGACGGGGCGCGGGCCCCTTTTAAGGCCAGGGGAGCCCTCCCAGGCCCCTTAGTGGGAAGCCAGAGAGAAGAACGGGGAAGCAGAAGGGACCCCCCCAAACCAAGAGCCCAGTCAGCAGCGTCCCCACCAGAGCATGGGGACGCAGAAGGGGCAGGGTGCGGCGAGGTGGGCAGTCAGTCGGCTTTGTCTGGAAGGGCTAGTGTGCGTGTGGGTGAGGGCTCGCTGGAAACCATGGGAAACTGCTCCCCACTCGGGCCTTGGGGCCCCGCAGCGGCTGGTGTGCTGTGTAGTGTGGTCGGAGGGCGCAGGTGGGTGGCGGCGGTGCGTGGGCCTGGGGGGGGCGGGGGGAGCGGAGCGGCGCTGTCCAGTCCCGGAGGGAAACTGCTCCTCGGCGGCGAAGGAGCGGGCGGCGCGGCGCGGTCACTGCTCCTCCTCGGAGGACTCCTGCGAGATGCCCTCTTCTTCCTCCTTCTCCTGTGAGGTGGGCAGGCCAGTCAGCACGGGGGGGCGGGGGCGGCCGGCCAGGGTGGCCCCCAGCACTCCCCGGGCTCCCTGGCTCTCCAGAAGGGGGATGAGTCAGGGCTGAGTGTGTGAGTGACTCAGCAACCTCCACGGCCCAGTTTCATTCATAAAAAAGGAAGAATTTAAAGGGAGGGAAAAAAACCCCACACACATGCTGCTCTCGCCCAGAGCCAGGCCCCCTCGGCCCCAGGACCTGTGGGGGGGGGGGGGACCTGCAGAGCTCGGAGCCTCACCGGACTGGGGCAAGTGAGGAAGTCACTGGCTTTCTGTAGAGGGGGAAGGGAGAGGTGGCGGGAAGGGGCAGCTGCAGGGTGCAGTGCAGGGGGACCAGGTGGCCTTGGCCCGCAGGGGCAGCACAGGGGCTGTGGAACGAGGCCAGGGCGGGGACGAAGGGGAAGTGTGTGCCGCCGGGGCTCACTCACTGGGCGGGAATGTCCGCACACCACACGGGCCTGCGGCCCCCGTGCCAGGCACAAACTCCAAAACAACTCGCTTCCTGTTACTCACTCCTGGGGCCCTGCCAGCATCCCCTAACCCCCCTCCTCACCCTGGTGGTGGCTCAGCTCGAGGAATGAAGGCCTCAGGGAGTTCAGGGAACAGGTTGGGGGATAGAAAAGGGCCAGGAGAAACAAGGCTGGGGTGGCCTTTAACTTCAGCGTAGGCCCTAGAGGCAGCCTCCTGACTCAGCCCACCTTCCTGTTACCAGCTATTTGGGGGCTCAGAAACGGATGATGGGTCCCAGGTGAGGAGGTGCCTCCGTGTGGAATCACCTCTCAACTCCCACATGGCACTACCCACACCGCTCAGGGCCGAGCTCCTTTGCTGCCTCTTCCTCCCTACCCAAGATCATGGTGAGGACAGACCTCACCCTCTCTGCTCATGGAGCCTTCTTTCCTCATTTCAATTATGAGGGCGGGGGACGGAGACCAGATGGCCTCCAAGTCCCCCTAGAAGTTGAGTCTGTTCTAGGAGCAGAGGAAAGAGAAGGAGCCCCACCCTCTGCTAGGGCAGGGCAGGGGTCGAGTCTGGTTTGTACCTGGGACCCCTTACTTCTCATGGACACAGCCCTTTAAAAGCCCTGGGCTGGGTGCCAGGACACTGGGCCACACGCAGATCCCTTTCCCTCTCTAGACCTGGGGAGGGTGATGATGTCGCACTATTCCTGGCTCAGGTCAGACAGCCATCCTTCCCCGCTGAGCACACAGGACTCAGCATCACCCATTCTGAAACGCCCTCCCCAGCAAACCACGCCACCGCCGTCCCTTCACCTACCAGTTTTTTGGGTCTGCCCCTTGGTTTCCTCCCTGGAGTTGTGGTAGTTTTCTAGATGGCCAGAGAAAAGATCCACTAAGTCAAAAATGTCCCTGGGACAGTCTTCACCCAATGACCAGTGCCCCAGTGGGGAGGGGCAGACCTACCTACCTCTGCTCAGGGCAGCCTGGGACTCTCACCCCAGCAGGCCCACCCGACTCCAGCTGGTGATGACTGGCCAGCCACACTGCACCCCCCCCACATACACACACGCCCCCCACTCCCTCCTCCACCCATGACTCAGAGGATATGAGTCGTGTCTCAGAAAAAAATAAAATAAAAAACAAAACAACCTCTCTGAGAGGCTGCTGTCACTGGGAATCCAGCCTTCCCTGCTCATCCCCATTCCCTCGGGATCCAGGGGGACCCCGGAATGGAACATTCTCAGCGCAGGGACTGGTGGAACAGCCCCCCTTCCCTCTTCCCGATTCGCCCTTCTCTAGGCAAGGAGAGCTGCAGGACTGCTAACTTGATTTCCCCAGAAGTGAGGTTTCAGTCCTCACCCTGCCTTCCCCAATTAGCCAAGACCCACTGCCACCCATGTCAGGGAAGAGGGGGCGGGGGACAGAATCAGGACAGGCCAGTGCCCTCCCAGACCTGCCCCCAGCTGTGGCCATGGGCCGAGGGGCCATCCCCATCCTGTGTCCTCACCCGGGTCTTGGCAGCACCCTTGTTTTTGCTTCCCTTTGGTCGGCCCCGAGGTCTCTTAGGTGTTGGCACTTCGCTGGGTTCCTTCTGCAAAGATAGATGGGGTAATCAGGGACCCACAAATGCCACCTGTCCCACCCCTTTCAAAAGACACAGCTCTCTCCCTAACCCCAGCAAGACTGAAGTCAGCAAGCCAGCACCCTGACCCAGAAATCCACAGGAGCCATGGCAGGCAAGCCCTTGTGATTCAAGTTCTCACTGTGACCATCTTTTGCAAAGCCCCTCCCACACTTCCCTGTGACAACAAGAGGACAAGAAACCAGAAAAGGGAAAGGTGGCATGGGGGCAGAAAGACCCTGTTGGGCAGCTTGGCCACCGCTGGGCTCTAAGCTCTTGGGCATGACATGGGACTCGGTTTCCTCAACTGTAAACGGTGACAAGACTTAGCTCACAGGCTATCAGGAGACTAAATGAAGGGTGTGGAAGTGTCCAGCACTGGGCCAAGACACTTGCCTACACTCTCTGTGCGGGATGCCAAAGAGGAGAAAGGATACCCCGCCACACTAGAGGGAGGCCTCCAGCCTCTACCTGCAAACTAGACTCCCTCCAGGCCACCATGCCTCCCGGAGAAGGAATTACGCCTGGATGTCGGAAACCGAGATCTCTGCCGTGGTTGCCGCTAAAATTTTAATAAGCCTGACAGAATAAAAAGCTGCTGCATAATGCATAGAAGCTGGGCAGTAAAGGCATGTCAGCTACGGTTTCGGGGTGGCTGCCCAAGGGCTGTTTAGAACCATGGTCCAGTAACCCAACACCCCCTTCTCGGACACCCCTCTGTGGACCCCAGCTAACAGGCACGAGGGAGAGGCCGAGGGAACCAGACTAAGAGAATGACTTCCCTCCACACACAGTGGGCTCTGGAAGAGGCAGCTGAAGCCCACCACTCAGACTCCTCATGGCTCATGTCTCCCCGAAGTCAGTACAGACCGCGCACTCCATCCTACAGATGGGGAAGCCCGAGGCCCACCGTGCCAAGAGCAAGGACTGACCTCAATTCCTGTCCTCTTCCCCGGGAAAGGGAAGTAAGCTGGGCCTCACCAGCCGCCGCCCCTCTGAGAGAATCCAAGATGTCCACCGCATGATAGGTGGCCCCCACAGCCTGACTGGCCAGGTTCCCTAGTGTGCCCCATGCCCCAGAGTGCCAGCTAACCTAACCCCATGGGACCACAGCGGGGGATGGCACCAGGGTTCGAGGATCACTCTCTCGCCAACTTGCCCACATTTTTAAGTTCTCGGGCTTCCATTTCCTTTTACAGAGCCGGAGCGGAGCCTGGCCCAGGGCCACACGAAGTGAGGCCCCCGGACAGGTGCCGGCCCAGGAGCTTTCTGTTATGGTCCTGGGATGAGGAAATCCAGAAACTGACAGTTAAGTATTTAGAAATGTTTATGGTTAATGGACAGAGTAGTATGTGCAATGAGTCTAAGGATTAGAAACCGGAACTTATATGTATACGCGACTCATCTTTACCACGTTTTTATAAAGGCACTGGTCCATGACAGCCTGGAAGTAAAGGGTGGGTAGTTACCAGGGTGTGAGCCCCGGCCGTGTGACCACGAGGTCACTTCTGGCTTGGATGGTCTGGCATGGGCTCAGGGCTTCCAGCCCCCCGCTTCTCTCCTGGGGTCTCAGGAGCTGACCAGGGTCGGCATGTGCTGCGTGTGTTTGGGGGACACACACACATACACACACACAGCAACGATTCTGCAGCCCTCTGCTCGTTTTCACTTGCTGAGACACCTGGCACCTCCCTAACCCAAAGGGGTAAACCGAGGCAAAGGTTCGGACACCCACCTGACTCCCTACCAGCGCCGTCCCGGGACTCACCGGAGGCTGCTTGCGCGGCCTGCCCCGCCCCCGCTTCTCAGTGCCGTCCTTTTCCTGCTTGGAGGCCAAGGGCTGGCTGGACTTCGAGCTCGACTCGCTCATCTTCCCTTCTCTCTGGAGCAGGTGGAGGAGCGATGGCTGGGATGCTGGGAAGCAGGAGAAGTTGTTTTAAATGCAAGACCTTGCTTTGTCCACCTCTACCCTCTTCACCATTCCCACCGTCAAGGGGCACTGTGGGACCCTGCCTGCTCCTGGGGATACTTGAGATTCCTGCCCTGCTGAGGATCTGGGGATGGAGCAGGGTCTGCCCGGGCCCAGCATGCTGCTAAAGGGTGGGGCTGGGCCGTTGGCCCTAATCAGCTCCTTATCTCCTGCTCAGAAGGGTGCTTTGTTGTCCTGCCACCCCCACAGGGCACAGGCCCAAGAGGCAGAGCCAGCTCAGATGTGCTTCTGTGGGTGAGGCCACCTGGACAAAGGTATAGATGGGGGGGCCTCTCACTGCCCTGGGGCCCCTCACTGCCTCGGGGTCCCTCTCTCTAGTCAGCTGCCCTTTCCCTTAAGAGAAAACCCAGCCTGAGCAGCTCGCAGGCAACAAGGGAGGAAAGGTTAGCAGAGGGAATAAGCCCTGGACATCCGGCCGCCATGGGCACCAGCCCCCGGCCCATCTGGCCAACAGTGATGCGTATCCGCCATGGCCCAAGCCTCATGCCCAAATGCTACAGGGCCAACCTTGACGCTCCACACCAATGACCTGGCCCGGGTTGGTGCCCATCCCACCAGTTAGCTCTCCTCTCCGCTCTCTCCCTGGGGTAGAGCTTTGGGGATTCAAGGCTGGCAATAGTTTTGGGAAGGGGGAAGATGGTTGAAATTGTAGTGGAGGGAGGAAAACAAACCCAAAGCTGAAAGGTGGGTCTCCCCTTTCCCCTACCCCACCCACCACCTGGGGTCAAATGAGATCTTCCCCTTTAGTGCCTGCTTTCAGGAGGGACAGAATTTCTCCACTGAAATCCTTCTAACAGATGCTAGCTGCCCTCCCCTACCTGGCAGGGCTGGTCCTCAAAGCTTCTTGGTTCTTTTCTAGCATCTTCCCTCTTCTTAAAGGCTGTTTTGAGTTTAATCAGCCCCGCTAATTTTGAGTTTACCTAAAACCTCCCACTGCAAGGAGCACCTGGCACCCCATATTTGGGAGCCTCTTCCAGAAGCTTAAAAGACAGTGACGGTCTTCCCCCCACCCGGTCCAATCCCCCTTTGTCTTCCCAGTTGCAGAGCCACAAGACCTGAGAGACCCATGGCTCCACACCTCCCTGGTAACCAATCCCTGGTTGCTCTTGGGAAAGGGTGGGCCCAAGCGGCTTCACTTCTAAAAGACCTTCAATCTGTAAAATGGGGGTAAGGCTAAGACATCTCCCTCAACCACCTTTCCACACTGATGCCAAGGATCAAACCAGTTCATAGTGAAAATATGTCCACAACAGGAAGTCCTCACTCCAATCAAAATGAGAACTAGAACGTTCGAAAATGACTTTTCTTTCCCCTTTTCAGATTTTCAGACAATTTCCAATTTTAACTCAGCGAGAGGAAAAAAAAGTTTGTTTTTTGTTTTTTTTTTCCAAACTTGTGACTTTTGGAGGGCTCGAGGCCCTCAGCCTCAAGCATCAAGATTCTCCAGACGGCGAGACTTTGTCTGGTAACGATTCTATTTTACAATATTTCAGAGTTGAAGACCCTTTTGAACAAGGTGGTTGGTGATTTACCCTGCCCCGTCATTAGTGGCTCGGCCTGCTCTGTAATTACAGGCAGTGATTAGAATCTTCTATTACACCACAGGTTCCCGTTCAAACTAAACATCAAAATTAATCAGCCGAAATGAGTGCTGACCTCACATGAGGTCTGCTGAAGGCCCCCTCACAGAGGGGGTTCCAGCTGGGCCAAGCTAGCCCCTAATCCCAGAGAGCCTGGCCCAGCATGCCTGGGAATCCTGGTGGGTCTCCGGGAAAGTTCTTGCATCATCTGGAGCTTCCCCCCACCTCTTACTACTGGGAACCCTTTAATTCACTCTCCGACCCCCCTTTCATCCAGGCCTCCAGGAACGGAGTGAAGGCCTGAGGCCCTCTCTGGTGAGACCAACAAATGCTTGTCTCTTCCACCTGTTTCTGAGTATCAGAGGCCTGGCTAGGCGAAGCCATGTTTAGGGCCCGACCTGAATCCTTGTTTGTAATAAGCCCTTCTGGGCCTCAAGCTTGTCCCCTCCGTACACCGTGCATGCAATGTGTATTCCTCAAATGCTTAGGGAGTCCACGAGAACGACCCTAGGAAATCATCATGGTGCTTCCTTGTTTTCCGGAAAAAAGTAGCCCAGAGAGGCCTGATAAGTTGCCCAAGGTCACACAGCAAGTAGGCGAGCAGGATAGCGTAAATTACTGGCGACCCCTCTAGCCCGCCACTTTCCTTAACCGCCGGGAGCCTGGTTAAGTGCCTGTCGCCCCCTGCTCCAGACCGGCCCCAGGGTGACTCTGCAAGTGTCTGCGCCGGGCCGTTGCAGGGCGGCCGGCGGGACTAGGGGCCAGAGCGCGCGGGGGGAGGGGCACGGGCTGCTCTTGCAGGCGCGGGAAACTGGTGCACCCCGACCGCATGCACCGCCACGCGGGTGCACCCGGCCCCACTTCCTGCCAGAGGGGGCACCCAAGCCCGCCTTGGGGCAGGAAACCTGGCGCGCGCGGGCGCGGGGTAGAGGAAGAAAGCCACCTCCCTCCGCGCCCTCCCCGCAAAATAAAGCCCCAGAAAAAAAAAAAATTGAAACGGGGAGTCAAAAAAGGGACTAGTTCCAACAGAGCCCTGCAAAGCAGAGAAACCTGTTTGTGGGGGCGGAGGGCAGGCCCGGCCCTGGGGGCTGAAGAGGCGCGGGCCGGGCCAGAGGTGGGGTCGGGGTGAAGCCCCAAACCCAGGCCCGCGATTCGGCCTCATCTGCGTAGGGGGGACACCGGGAAAAAGGCCGAGCGGGAACAGGGCCGAATTGTGGGGTTCCTGCCCATCCCCCTCACTTCTAGAACTTCCCCAGGCTGGGGGGCGCCGGCCCCCCACTCGCCAGCTGCGCCGCAGCCTGTTCCTCTCCCCGCCGCCCCCCCACAGCCCGGGCCCCTGCTCGGGCTCGGGCTCGGGCTCCGGCGGGAGCGGCGGCCGCGCGAGGTGCACCGGGCTCCGCCGGGTGCACAACTCGCGCTCGCCGCAGCCGCGCGCCCCCTCCCCCACCGCGCGCCTTTCCCGGGTCCCCGCCCCCCCGCAGGGCGCCCGCGGCGCGGGGGAAGGGGTGCGGGCGCCCTCCCCGCGCCGCCGGGCCCCGCCACCCGCCCCCGCGCCGCGCGGCCCTCCCCCGCCGGCGGCTCGCGCAGCCCCGGCCTGGGAATAAAGCCGGAGGCGCGCGCTGCAGCCCTGGGCGGCTTGCAGGAGGGGCGGCGTGCAGGCGGGGGCGCGGGCGCCCCCCTCCGCCGCCGCCGCCGCGGGCCCCGGGGACGACTCACCGCGAGCTCGGCCGCCGGCCTGCGGTGCGCGCTCCGGGCTGCCGGGAGCGACGGTGCTGGGCGCTGAGGACCGGCCTGGCTCCGCCGCCGCTGGTAGCAAATGCGGATCTGAAACCAGGAGAGAGAGCAGAGGCGCTCAGAGACCGCCGCCGCCGCGTGCTCGCCGCCCAGGCCCCCGCGGGGTATTTATCTGTCACATCCAGGCGGGGGGACAAAAATATTCACCCTCCCCCGAAGGATGGCGAGGGGCAGGAAGCTAGGCACGGCCCGTGCGCGGCCTCAAGAAATAAATAATTTAATTAAATGGTAGATATAAAAAAAAAGAAGCCACCGGAGGGGCCGCGAACTCACGCCTTCTTGGAGCCGCGCCAGCGCCAGAAATAGCCCGGGCTCGGAGTCCCAATTAGAGGAGCGCAGCCCCGGCTCAGGGGAGCTTAAAAAGAGCGACCCAGGGGCAGAGGGGACGGGCCCGCCCGCGCCAGCCGTGTCACTGTGGGGGCGGGGCCATGCAAATGAGCCCGGGGATTTAAAAGGGCGGCCGCCCGCCAGCCGCCGCCGCCGCGCGGGTGGGTGCTGACTACGGGGAGGGGCGTGCGGGACCGGGTGCCTGGGGGCGGGTGCGCGGGAGGCCTGGGCTGGGAACCCGAGGCGACGGCCCACTCCCCACTGTCCCGGGCCGGGAGACATGGGAAGGTGCACAGAGGGGGAGCACCGGGGAGCTTTTCGCGGAGGATGGGGAGGGGAGGATATCCTTACAGCCTGCAACGGAAGGGGGGGTCCCCGGGAGAGTCACCTCTAGGGGCCTTCCGGGCGTATGGGTTTGACGCCCGCGGAGCGCGTTGGATGTGGGCGGGCGTTCGTGCCTGCGGGGTCCGCGCGGGCGGGAGGGGGTGGAGAGAGAGGCGCCTGTGAGAATTCCGCGGCCTACCCGCCGCCCCCTGCGCCCAGCTAGGCGGCTCGTAGATTTCCCCTGGGCGGACAGGTGTCAGCATGTGCATTTCAGTGCCAGCCTGCGTGTGGCTGACTGGTGAAATACAAGTCTTGTGAAATTCAAACGTGAAACTTGTGAAATCCAGAGTTTTCGCTCACTAATGGCCGCGAGTGAGCCGTAGTCAAGGTGCAGCCTCCAAGCGAAACAAACGATTGGCTCGCTTGCAGGTAAACCTGAGGGTGGATTCATTCCTATAGGTGACCTGGATGGTGTCTTGGGAGATGCCTTCCCACTTTGTGCCCTGGCCCTCTTCGCTGTGACTTTTAAGAAAAATAAGAAAGCGTGAGCCATTGGTCGCCTGGAAGCACTTTGAGGGCAGGGACTGGTCTACGCAAGCCATACCCGCCACGCCTGGCCCGCCCGGCGCCTGGCGCAACAAAGACTTGTTGCACGAATGAGAAGGAAGCCAAAGTGGAAAGATGGCGGGGAGGGCGGTGGGAGAAGAAAGGGGGCTGTCTAGAGCGGCGCGCCCTGCAGGCCGGGCCCGGGGCCTTTTCGGGCGCACCTCCCCGCCCCTGGTCCCCGAGGCGGCCTTCCACACCTCCCGTGATGCAGGGAAATGCAATGCGGCCCAGTGACACACGGCTGTGACTCATGTTTTTCTTTGCTCCCCTTCTTCCTCCCCGGTCGGCCGAAGCCCCGGCCCAGCCCCCTCCTCAACGGGCGAGCCGCCGATGGAGGGGGACGCCAGGAAAACCCTGAGCCCGGAGTGGAGGCGGGGTGGGGGAACCGGAGGGGCCGGGCCTCCTACTTTCAGGAATGTTTCAGGAATGTTTCCGGTGGGGGTGGGGAGCAGAGCCGGGAGTGGGCCCAGCCCCCACCCGGGGCGGCGGGCTGGCGCTCCGGGCCGGGGGCAGCACGTGCTCGGCCGGGTGGGGGCGGGGGCGCCTGGGCGGGAAGGCGCTGGGGGCCCTCGGAGCGGGCTCAAAGAGGAGGGCGCGGGCCTGGGGCCGGCCGGGGCCGGGGCTCGGGGTGGGCCGGGAGGCCGCCCTCCGCGCGCTGGCTCCCCGCCCCGCGCCCAGGTGAAACGCAGTTCCTGCGAAGTGCCCAAGCTGCCCCTGGAGGGGAAAGGAAGTCACCGAAGGGCGGCCGGAGGGGAGAGGAGGGTGGAGGGGAACGCCAGGGAGAGGCTGGGGGAGGGGCGGCCTGCCCCTTTGTCTGGAGCCGGGGGGTGGGGGTGGGGCGGGGTGGAAGGCGCGCCGCTCCCTCCATCTTTGTGCCCTGCGTGCCGGGCGCGCGCTTAGTAGGCCGCGAGTTGAGTTGGCTGGAGGCATTGAGTTAGCTCGAGAACCTTTGCAGCGTTGAGTGGAGGAACGAGCCTTCAGTTCTTGCCCTACTCCCCTCAGGTCACGGTTCCCCGCCAGCAAGCCGGGCCCCCATGTCTGGCCCGGGGATAGCCCTCACAGAACCGCGCGCCCCTCGGACACAGCCCTCCCCGAGGCCGCCTGGGCTGCCGGGCCCGAGCTCCGGGGCTGACGGCCTGGGAGGCGTGGGAAGGGTCCTGGTAGGCCCCTTCCCAGGACGCAGCTTACCTGGGGCCGCTCTGCCTTGCGCTCGTGGCTTGTGTCCTGTGGCCTTCCCAGAGGGAGGTGGGGAAGGGAGAGGGACTTCAGCCTCCAGGGGCTGTGGGAAAACTTGGCCAACTTTTTGGCCCACTTCTAACAAGCCGACTTGATCTTATTTTTCCTACTCTTATTTTTCCCCTCGTCCTGATTTTCTCACCGACTTGTTTTTTTACCTTGTACTACGCGTATTTTTGTAAGCCACCTCAAATCCTCTCTGGAAGGAGGCAGGTATAAATACATTTGTGGGCAAATATGGTAGCTTGCTTCTCTTCAGGATTACCCACACCCTTGTAATCCACCTAACTACCCACTGACCTCCATGCTTTCTGGATTAGAGATGCCCTGAATTCCCTTCCTTTCCTTTCCTTCCTCCTTCATTAAGTATTAAGCAGCAGGGTGAGTGGTAGAGAGAAAAAGAGATAAATAAGATACAGTCTCTGCTCCAGCAAGTTTCGTATTTAGAGGAATCAGAACCAGGAACACACCAGAGAAAGTGGAGGAGCAATCCAGGCGATGCCATGAGGCAGAATGCGTGCATTCATTCATTCATTCATTCAGTACCTACTGAGGGCCTACTGTGTACCAAGAACTGGTCCAAACTCTTAGGGTACAAGCAGTGAACAAAGTAAAGTTCCCTGGGCTCTTGAAACTTAAGACGAGGGGGTCAGGCCCTTAAACAGAGGGTCAGTAGATGTTACAGAGGGAGAGAGGATGGGAACTCAGGGTAGTCAGGGAAGTTAGTCTGCTGGAGGAGATGGGCTGGAGCAAGCCTTGAGCTGGCCATGATGGCATTTGGATAAGTGGGAGCTATGGGGAGCATGCAGGAAGAAAGAGCTATTCTAGGCCTGGGGCATCAACCTGGTTGGTTAAGGCCTGAGGAATCCCAGGGGAATTGGTCACGTCAGAACTGGTCTTCCCCACATGAAATATTTTCTTATTGTCAGAGTTGGGTTACGCAGTTTCCACAAGGACAACCCAGTGAACTTGAGGAACCCAACAGGAATGGGGAGTTCCGATCAACTTTGTATTACAGGACAGCTGAAGGTTAAGCTCATTTTCCCCTCAGCTGTTGCACTTCTTCCTGATGTTTGCTCGTTCTTCCCCAGCCTCGCTAAGTGGTGGGAGCCTGACAATCTCCCAGTCCAAGCTTGGAAATGCAGAGGTTGTAGTAGGTTGGGGTGTCCCTTAAGCCTTCCCTAGGGATTCATGTCTCAGTACATCTTTCCAGTCAGCATATTTACTTCTCAATTTACATTTTCTGAGTCAGCTACAGCTTTTAGAAGAGTCGAGAGAAAGACCACTGTGAATGGTTTCATGTAGTGTTTGGGTTAGTCGAGGTTTTCTGCAAGTCCCAGGGATGAGGTTTGATAATGTTCTATGTCCAGCCCAACATGAAAGGTAGATGGGAGGAGGTGGGAAGAAGAGGAACAAGAATAGTTTAGCCTATTGCCCAAACCAGGATATTTTTAAAGTAAACATTTACTGATGAAAAGTGTACATGCAGAAAATGTACAATCTTGTGTCAGCGCAATGCATTCTTTTTTTAAGATTTTATTTATTCATTTGAGACAGATACAGAGAGAGAGAGAGCGTGAGCAGGCGAGAGGCAGAGGGTGAGGGAGAAGCAGGCTCCCCGCCGAGCCAGGGGCCAGACGTGGGGCTCCATCCCAGGACCCTGGGATCATGACCTGAGCCAAAGGCAGATGCTTTACAATCTGAGCCACCCAGGTGCCCCAATGCATTTAAAAAAAAAAAAAAAAGACTTTATTTGAGAGAGAGTGAGAGCAAGAGAGATCACAGAGGGAGCGGGAAAAGCAGAGTCCTCGATGCAGGGCTCGATCCCAGGACCCGGAGATCATGACCCAAGCCAAAGGCAGACGCTTAACCGACTGAGCCACCTAGGTGCCCCCTCA
Organism: Mirounga leonina; assembly: GCF_011800145.1. NCBI lineage: Eukaryota > Metazoa > Chordata > Mammalia > Carnivora > Phocidae > Mirounga > Mirounga leonina. The sequence goes on along the minus strand of NW_023270807.1, from coordinate 1,581,174 downwards.
ATGCACCTTCATAGAGGGAACACCCTTGTGTCACCAGCACCCAGATCAAGAAACCATCTCCAGCCCCCCTTAGGTACTACCATCCCCACTTCTAAGAGCTTCCTGTACTTTCCCCTTTTACATACATTGTATGGACGGAATCATAAGTGACATACTCCTGGGTTCGTTTCCTTTGCTCAACATTATGTCTGAGTTTCATCCATGTGGTGGCATGTGGCTGCAGAATGTTCCTTCTCCTTGCTGCACAGTTATGTTGTGTGACTGGGCCACAGTTTATGTATCTGTTCTGTTGAAGGGCATTTGGATGGGCTCTGGTTTGGGGTTATTACAAATAGTACCGCTGTGAATGTTCCAGAATATGTCTTGGTGATTAGATGTGCAAATTTCTGCTGAGTACATGCCTAGGGAAGGAATTCTTGGATCATAGGATAGGTACGCCCAGCTATTTTAGGCGAGCAGGACACTTACGAGTAAAAGGGGGTACTTAGTAGTCGTGACCAGACAGTGGGCGTACACCCGGGAATGACCCAGGGCCATATCAACCAGGATAGACCCACACAACTCAAATATAGGGTCACCCTGGCGCACAGTGTTTGACCACTCTCTCGGAGAGTCACCCAGCTACTTAGAGCATCTGGTCATCTGGCAGGGTCAGGTCTCCAGGCCCTGCTGACCCCAAGTTCTGCTGCCAGGAGGCCTGGCCGGCCTAGAATGGGAGGAGAGCCTCTTCTGCTTCCAACTTTCAAGGGAAAACCTCTCCAATGAATTGGAAGGCCCAGGAGGCAGGCACCCCAATGCGCTGAGCTAGCTACCCACGCTGCATGGACTTTGTCAGCTTTCTTCTTCAGGGCTGAAACCCAGGAAAGCCCCGCTCCTCTCCAGCCTCAGAAAACCCCGAGGAAAAGGAGTTTATGAGCACATACTAAATGCATATGTGTTCTCAGATCCCTCAATACCCCTCCCAGGTCAGTAATGCTGTTGCCCCCATCATACAGGTGTCAAAACTGAGGCTCAGGGAGATGAAACAGATTGGTATTCTGCTTTCTATTCCCAGGTTCGGTGGGCTTGCTGCTTTCTCCCAGCCCGGCCAGATGGATCCCTCCAGGCACCAAGAGAGGCACCAGGGATGTGGCCTTGAACTAGGTAGCTACATTCCCAGTCTTCAAGTGGTATACTTTGGGCCGGTGGGGGGCAGACAAGTACATGGCAATATACTTCCAACAGTGCAGTACCTGCTGAAATGTGCCCTCCCTCCAATTCCCATTCCCTACACAGTTTTGGATGTGAATTAGGTCCCACCAAAGAAAGAGTGAAATTTGGAGGAAGCAAGGAGAGGGAAATATTGCTGTGTGGGCTGTGGGGACTCGGGTTTTTCTGTAGCACATACAATGTCCAGTTACCAGCTTTACTGGGGTCAAGAGGCAGGTATAGAGGCAGAGGGGCCTCCTGCCCCTGGGTCACAGCTCAGCTACTTGGGTGGGGCCTCTTCATTCCGTCCCCCTACCCCGATCCAAGCAGAGGGAGGCAGTTCATTTGTGTTGTTTCAGGAGGCCTAGCCTAGAGTCAGCTCCTCTGGCCCTTCCAACGGTTTTATAAGCACCTAATTCCTGGTATTAAATCTCTTTCCACCTAAAACATAAGGCATGTCCCACCTCTCTCTGCTCAAAATCCTTCAGGGGTTCCCATCTCACAGAGTAAAAAGGAAGTCCTCACAAAGGCCCACGAGGCCCTGCATTCTGCCCTACCCCCAACCTCATCACCTCCCTGCTGCTCTCCTTCAGCCACACCAGCCTCCTTGATATTCCCCACACCTTCACCTGCCAGGCAAGAGCTCACCTCAGGGCCTTTGCACTTGCCATTCCCTCTGCTTGACCTGCTCTTCCTGTAGATATTCTCAGGGCTCACCCTGTCACTGCCTTCAGGTCTCTGTTCAGTATTACTGTCCACACTATGTAAAATTGCACATTTGCCCTTGCAGTCATTCATCTACTTTATCATGCTTCCCCCCATAACACTTAACAATTTCTTTTTTTTTTTTTTAAAGATTTTATTTATTTATTTGACCGAGAGAGATACAGCAAGAGAGGGAACACAAGCAGGGGGAGTGGGAGAGGGAGAAGCAGGCTCCCTGCTGAGCCAGGAGCCCAGGGTGGGGCTCGATCCCAGGACCCCGGGATCATGACCTGAGCCGAAGGCAGACACTTAACCACCTGAGCCGCCCAGGCGCCCCAACATTTAACAATTTCTCACATACTATATGATTTTTCTACTTAACAATCATCAATAAAAATAGTATGTTTGCCAGCAATCAGGGGAAATGTGGTTTTTCCCCCCCTTGGTCTCAGGTTTAGTCAGCAGGAACTGGCAGCCACTGGCAACCATCTTGGCCCTTTGGCTGGGGTGGACCGGCTGGGTGGCTTGCTGGTGGCTGGGCAGGGGTGGCAGCTCTCCAGAGCATGCTGTGCGTGAGTGTAAGACTTAAAGGAGCTACCTGACAATGTCCACGTGCAGCAGGCTCTGCAGATACAGGGCCCCAAACAGGAACGGCTGAAAATGCACACACTTTAAAGCCCCATAGTCTGTGAAAGCCCCAACCGTGCGAGCCAGTGGAAGGAAGCGTTAGGGCAGCGACTGCGGGCCTGGGACCCTGTTCTCTGGGGCCTGAAGGCACCCTGTTCTCTGGGGGCTGGAGTGCGTTCTGGAGTCCCGCTTGAGGCCCCGGGCTGGGTTTCTCTCCAGGCCACATGCCCTCTGGGGTTGGATGTCCATGTCAGTTCATTAACCAGCTCTAGTACTTGGGGACCCAAGGCCTGTAGCTTTAGCCACCTGCTCTCACCTTCGTCACACTCTTTTGGGAACATGCCCCGAGGGTTCAGGAGAATCTCCTGTGGTCTTTAACTTGTTTCTCTTGTGTCTATTCCTTCACTAAATGCTGGGGCTGCGGAAGGGGAATATGACCCCTGAAGCCTTCAAGAGTGACTACCCTCCACCGCTTGTTTTGGGGAGTTTCCCTCCTACCCGAGCTCTGGGCTTGCAGGGGTCCCAGCTGGGTCCTTCCGCCTCTGGCGGTGGAGTGCGGCTCCACTTGGCATATGTCCTGGGTCCCCCAGTGCTCTGTCCCCCCCAGACCACCCTGAACCTTTCTCAGGGCTGAGAGCATGGCTCTGGGGTCTCCATAGTGGGGATAGGCAGGGGGACGTGCTACCCGCCTGATCCCAGCAGCACGTGGGATGCCTGGGCTGGGCTCACGGCCCCACAGGCGGGCCAGAGTCTGAGGAGAGAAAGGCGAGCAGGGTGGAGGTCGAAGGGCGGGGGGCCTGGGTTGAGGAGGAGGTGGGCTGGGGGTGAGGGGAGGAGCCAACACCAGGCCCGGGATTTGTCGGAATCCTCCAGGGCTTTGTTTTGTTCTTCTCCCCACCCGCGAGCCTCGCACCAGGGCCTAAGGGGGCCTTGGCGCTCAGCACAAGTTTGGTGAATGGATGGATGAATGAGAGCCAAAGGGGCTGGGGGAGGGGCGGAGGAAGTGGGTAGCTGGGGGAGGGGAGAGAAGCGGGCTGGGGGAGGGGAGGTAGCCACTGGCGGGAGGGCGGAGGAGGAGGGAGGCGGGCGGAGCAGGGCGAGCCTGCTGGTCTGGAATCTGGCTAGGAGATGGCGGCGGGGACGGACGGGCCTGGTCGGCTCCCCTCCCCGCCGGCTTAAACCTCATTATTCCCTGCTCACCCAGCCTTCAGGCCTCTCTCCCACCCCATGAGGCCTGGGGGTCGTAGGTCCTCCTAGGCCCAGTCTTGACCGCGAATTGAGTGGCGCTCTTCTTTGTGTTCTGACATTCTTTCTTACTTTCTAGGAACCCAGCCACTAGGGGGTCGGTGGTCCGCCGGGACTAGAATACCTGAATGGCCCTGGTGGGCAGTGTCAGTCTGAGGGTAAACCTAGGCTTGGACATCCCCTCCCCTTTCCCCACTCTGAGGTCTGGATGACAGGAAATACAGAGACTAGGATCTGGGCCACCTTAGAGAGTCTGGGGTGAGTCTCTAGGGGTAGAGGAGGGAGCCGGTGGGCAGAGAAAATCCAAGGACTTGCCCCACTGGCAGCTGCCAGGGACTCCTGCGGGAAGCAATGGAGCTCGATGTGGGCAGTGCCAGGCAGGAGCTGCTGACAGCCAGGTTTCTGGGTCACCATCCAGGGTGCCCTGCCAATTCCCAGGCTTTGGGGGTGGGGTGGGGTGGGGTGAGGGGCGAGGGCGGTCTGCATCCCAAGCCCAGACCCTGCTGCCTCCTTTGTCTGTGCCACTTCTGGGCCTGCTCCCATCCCCCACTTCGTGCCTTGCTGGGGCCTCTTCCCAGCCATGGAGTCCCCCAGGAAGGGGCTAATTGTTGATCCTGGCCTTCACTTAGGCTTGTGGGCCTGCTGGCCTGCTGGCCTACCTGCCCTGAAGGTGGGGTGTATAAAGGTGATCCAGAACCCCTCCCGCAGCAACCCCAGGGGCTTGGGGCCCTCTCTCCTCAACCCCTGCTCCTGGGCTCTGCCCACGGCTCCTATGCGTCTCTTTTTGTGGCACTTTTACCCTTGGTGGGAGGTTTGGGGAGCAGGATGTCTTTCTCCGGCAGAAATTCTTCTACTAGTTCTCAAAGATGGAATTCACCTTCCCAGTATGATGAAGTTGGCACCTGGTGCCACCCCCACCTGCCTTGGCATTGGCCTGGGTTCAGCTTAAGTCGTGGCTGGTCCCCTGAAGTCCACAATACTTTCCGGAGCTCCAAGTATCCCTCCCACCGTGACAGCAGGGTCCAGAGAGGTTAAGTCATCTTGCTATAGCAAGGGGTAGAGATAGATACAAGGTGGAGGGACTGGGGGTGGGGTGGGAAGGAAGCCACCTTTGGTGGCCAGTAAGTGTTGGGGGTGGAGGGGTGTGACTCTGAGATTGGGAGCCTGTGCAAACTCGCTGGCCGCTAGTACAGACAGCTGGAGGGGTGGGGACCAAAAGAACATTTAATGAGTGCTCATTACTCCTATCCACACGGGAGGATTCCTGTCTCTATTTTGTAGATGAGGAAATTGGGGTTCAGCAAGGTCAGGTGACTTGGATTGAGAATGCGCCAGGTCTCAGTGCTCTGACTCCCGCTCCTCCCCCACCCTCGCTCCCCACCCCCTTACCTTGCTCTACTTTTTTTATTCCATACCCCTTATCGGACATCTAGGCAGTGCTGCCCATTCCTGTTGCCATCAGACACAGGCAGCAACTGAGCACCTGAAATGGGCTGAGTCTGAATTGAGATGTGCGGGAAGTCTGAAGTCCTCTGGATTTCCAAGACTTGGGATAAAAAAACCAAAAAAACCCTCACACATAGAAACACTAATTTTTGTGTATATTGATTATATGTTGAAATGATAATATTTGGGCATATTGCCTTAAATGCAATATATTATTCAAGGTCATTTCACGTATTTCTTTTTTACCATTTTAATATGGCTACCAGAAAAGCTCACACATGTGTCTTCCCTTCTATTTCCATGGACAGTGCTGGTCTAGATTCTTGATTCTTCGCTTATTATTTATTGCCCCCCCTTCCCAATATCTGCTCTCCAAGGGCAGGGGTCAACATATTTTGTTCATGGTCTTCTTGGTCCTATCCCAGGTTTTTAGAGGCTGGCACTGGATTTTATTATAGGTGTTTAATAAAGATTTGTTTAATTGAATCTAGCCTCTAGCCGATCTGATCCCAGGCCAATCTCAGAGGGTGAGGAGGAGAGCCTGAGGGCGGGGATCTTTCACCCCTGAAGGACCCCAAGTAGCCCATCTCCTACCACACAGCCTAGCCCCACAAGGTGACCTGGTCAACCTGCAGGGGCTCCTTCCTGACACCGTGCCTGCCCCGGGTGTGGGGAAGGGGTGTGAGGTCTGGCCGCTGCCCAGCCGGGCTGGCTGAGCCTTTTGGAAGCTGGGAGAGGGACTGCCGGGTGGAGGCGCAGGGAACAGACACCCTCTGGGACCCTGGCCGCGCACCCGGGGGTGGTGGGCTGGGGCGGGGCGGGGGGGCGTGTTGTTGTCTGCGGGTAGGGTGTCGGGGGTGTGCCCGGTTCGGGCTCACACAAGGTCACTGTGTCAAAGGAACGTCCGAACACTTTCTCTTTCCCTGTGATTCGATTACGGCTCCGAAAGCCCCTTCCGTAGGGACTTCCCTCCGCGCCTGACTCACGCTGCCTCATGCGTGTGACTCAGGCCGGGCGCCGCGCCAGCCCTGCTGTCCCCGCCCCCGGGCCCTGCCACCGAGCGGCAGGGGCGGAGGGACGGGCCGGCGACAGGGGGCGGGGCGTGCAGGGACTGGGTGCTCGCGGCGGAGATGGGAGACTGAGTGGCACCGGGGACAGTCCAGAGGAGAGTTGCAGAGACGCTGAGCTCTGGGGGAGGGGGGGAGGTGGATAGGAAGCCAGCGATGTAGGAAAGAACGGCTGAGAGAAACACAGAGACAGGAAAGCCGGAGACGAGAAGGCTAAGAAATCGGGAGGAGAGGGAGAGAAAGTGGAGAAGGACGCAGAGACCCAGGAAGGAGAGAACCAAAAGCCTTCACGCGGGCCAAGGCAGACAAGCGAGAGGAAGGGACAAGTGACCAGTGAGAGGGAGGGAGGAGAGGAGGGAGGCAGGGGTGCCTGGGCGCTGCCACAGTGCATGCTGCTAACACCAGGGGCCGGCAGCCTGTCCCGGGAGGCTGGGCCCAGGGACCATGCCTCCCAGCTTGCTGTCCTTTCGCAGCTCCACCGTACCACCTCCCTAACAGTGGGCAAGTGTCTTCCTGTCTCTGGGCCTCAATCTCCTCATCTGCAAAATGGGAGGTGGTGGTGGTCGGTAATCCTGCCCCCCTGTGCTTGTTAGTCCCCCTTCATCCACCGCCTTACCCTCCCCATCCGCCCCTGCTCTGACCGTTTCTGGGCCTGGGCCCCCTTGCCAGCTGGCTTTCTGTTGGGCAGCACCCACTGGAAGGGGATCGGAGGGAAGGAGAAGTCAGGGTACTCTTTCCCTGGCCCCAGCCCTGCTTTGGCCCCTGGTCCGGCTGCGGCTGTGACTTGCCCTGCATCTTCAAGCTCCGCTACATCTGCCCTTTACCCTTTCAGCCCTGGGAGTCACAATGACACAATGACGTCCTGCCCATTGCTGGTGCCGATGCTACCTCCCGCCCCACATGGATCCTCTTCACTCCACCAGCGGCCCTCCGTTAAAGCCTCTTGAAGCCCCTGGGCTGGGTTCCGCGTCCTGCCAGGGCCCTGACTGCCGGGCTGCGGGGTGTGCCCTGAATGAGGCAGCATGGTGCTAGGCACCCAGGGAATTGCAGCTCTCACACCCTGCTCCTTCCTCCCAAGAGAAGGGGTGGGCAGAGATGACAACCCTCAGCAGAGTGATACACAACATTCAAAAGCACTTGGATACCTATTAGATCTTTAAGTCATCACAGTGAGTCTGAACGGGTGTGTGGGGTTGTTAGCTTCATTTCAGTGAGAAACATGAGGCTCATGCATTTAAGAAGCAACACAGTGGAGTGAGAGGAGTGATGTGGGCTGTTTCCCATGGGTGACAGGCCGGGTTGGGGGGGGGCAGCTATGAATAACAGTAATAATAGTAGTAGCTAAGATGTATTAATACTTACAAAGGGCCAGACACGGTTCTGATACTTTTATTAACTCATGGAATCCTTACCAACAACACTCTGAAGTGGCTGCTGTTCTTCCTGCCACTTTACAAATGCAGTAATGCAGGCACAGAGAGGCTGAATAACTTTCCCAAGGCCACACAGCAGAGCTGGGCTGGAAGGCAGTCAGTCTGGCTCCAGATCGGACATGCTCAACCTCTCTTGGATACCTTGGGAAGGGGCCGACAGGGCGAGCACACCTGCGTTCTGGGCAGAGTAGACAGTATGGGCAGAGCCTTGCAGGGAAGGCGCTTTTGCAGTGGGTTTCAGAAAGAGCCGGCATGCCGTAGTGCCAGGTACAGGGAAAGGAAGCCACAGAATTTGACAATGGAGTAATGGGAGCTGATATTGGGGCGCTTACCTGTCAGCTGGGGCCTCAGCTTTATTCCAAAGGTAATAGGGAGCCATGGAAGGTTTTTAGCAGGGGTGGGACAGGTTGGCATTTTAGAAAGGATTACTTTAAAGTGCAAGGGAAATATTGTCTTTCTCCTATCAAGTGGCAAAGAGCTTTAAAATGATAATTCCCAGTGCTGGCAATGTTTCAGCATGCTGAGTGCTCTCACATGTAGCTGATGGGAATGAGTTAGTTTGACCTTTCTGGAAAGTAGCTGAGCCATGTGTAGTACTTGAGGAGGGCCCAGCCCTTTGACCTGTAATCCCATTTCTAGGAATCCTTGCTCTCACACAGTTAGAAAAGAGGTCAGGGATTTATGTCCCAGAATCAAATTCATTCCATCATTAATAATAATAGTAATAATAATAAAAGAAAACAATGTGAATGTCCAACAGGAGGGAATTGCTAACCTAAAGAGTGAAGTATCATGGAATGTTTTGTAGCAATTAATATATATTTTTTCAAAGAGAGTAAATGCCATCAGAACTGCTAAAGATTTCTAGAACTCAGGGCACCTGGCTGGCTCAGTCGCAAGAGCATGCGATTTTTGATCCTGGGGTTGTGAGTTTGAGCCCCATGTTCGGTGTAGAGATTGTTAAAAATAAAATCTTTTTTTTTTTTGCAGGTTTTTAAAAAGATTTTTATTTATTTGAGAGAGAGAGAGCATGAGCAAGGGGGAGGGACAAGAGGAGAAGCAGACTGCCCGCTGAGCAGAGCATTTAAGGTGCGCCTGGGTGGCTCAGTTGGTTAAGCAATTTGCCTTCGGTTCAGGTCATGATCCCAGGGTCCTGGGATCGAGTCCTGCATCGGGCTCTCTGCGCAGCAGGGAATCTGCTTCTCCCTCTCCCTCTGCCCCTCCAACTGCTTGTGCTCTCTCTCTCTCAAATAAATAAATAAAATCTTGGGGTGCCTGGGTGGCTCAATCGTTAAGCATCTGCCTTCGGCTCGGGTCATGGTCCCAGGGTCCTGGGATCGAGCCCCGCATTGGGCTCCCTGCTTGGCCGGGAGCCTTCTTCTTCCTCTCCCACTCCCCCTCTCACTGTGTCTCAACCTGTCAAATAAATAAATAAAATCTTTAAAATAAATAAATAAAATCTTTAAAAAAAAAAGTAAAATAAAATCTTTTAAAAAAAGATTTCTAGAACTCTTACAATAACTGAGTTCATCATGGCTGCAAGTTGCAAGATTAACACGCAAAAATCAATCCTAGGGCACCTGGGTGGCTCAGTCGGTTAAGCGACTCCCTTCGGCTCAGGTCATGATCCCGGGGTCCTGGGATCGAGTCCCGCATCAGGCTCCCTGCTCGGCGGGGAGTCTGCTTCTCCCTCTGACCCTCCCCCTTCTCATGCTCTCTCTCTCTATCTCATTCTCTCTCTCAAATAAATAAACAAAATCTTAAAAAAAAAAATCAATCCTATTTCTTTATGCTCGAAATGAACACTTGAAAACGAATTAAAAAGACAATACTATTATAATAGATCCAAAAAGGGGCGCCTGGGTGGCTCAGTCGTTAAGCGTCTGCCTACGGCTCAGGTCATGATCCCAGGATCCTGGTATCGAGTCCCGCATGGGGCTTCCGGCTCAGCGGGTGGCCTGCTTCTCCCTCTCCCACTCCCCCTGCTTGTGTTCCCTCTCTCGCTGTGTCTCTCTCTCTCAAATAAATAAAATCTTAAAAAAAAAAAAAAAATCCAAAAAGAAAGAAGGAAAACAAGAAACACTTGGGTATAAATCCAACATACACAGGATGTCTATGCTGAAAACTATAAAATGGTGATGAAAGCAACCAAGATCTAAATAAAGAGGGACGTACCGTGTTAATGGATGGGAAAAACCCAACAGAGAAAAGCTGTCATTTCTCCCCATACCGATTGTGCTCAGTTCCTAGGGTCGCCCTGAAAAAGCACACAAAATGGGTAGCTTAAAACAGCAGAAACTCATGTCTCAGGCATGCCTGGGTGACTTAGTCGGTTAAGCCTCTGCCTTCAGCTCAGGTCATGATCCTGGGCTCCTGGGATTGAGTCCTGCGACAGGCGCCCTGCTCAGCGGGGAGTCTGCTTCTCCCTCTACCCTTCCCCCCCGCTTATGATCTCTCTCACTCTCAAATGAACAAATAAAATCTTAAAAAAGAAAAGGAAAGAAAAGAAACTCATGTCTCACAGGTGGAGAAGCTAGAGGTCCGAAATCCACAGGATTTGATTACTGTCTCTGAAGCCTCTAGTGGAGGATCCTTCCTTGCCTCTTCCAGCTTCTGGTGGCTTGCCCACATCCTTGGTGTTCTTGGCTTGAAGCTGCAGCGCTTCCATATCTGCCTCTCATCACACTCATTCTCTCTGTATGTCTGTGTCTCTTCTCTTATAGGGACCTTGGTCGTATTGGATTAAGGACCCACCCTGCTCCACTATGACCTCATCTTAACTACATCTATGGTCCTATTTCCAAATAAAATCACATTCTAGGGGGCGCCTGGGTGGATCAGTTGGTTAAGCATCAGACTCTTGATTTCAGCTCCGGTCATGATCTCAGGGTTGTGAGATCGAGCCCCGCATCAGTCTCATGCACTGGGCATGGAGTCTGGTTGAGATTCTCTCTCTCCCTCTGACCCTCCCCCGCTGCGCACTCTATCTCTCAAATAAATAAATATTTAAAAATAAATAAAATCAGGGGCGCCTGGGTGGCTCAGTTGGTTAAGTGACTGCCTTCGGCTCAGGTCATGATCCTGGAGTCCCGGGATCGAGTCCCGCATCGGGCTCCCTGCTCGGCAGGGAGTCTGCTTCTCCCTCTGACCCTCTCATGCTCTATCTCATTCTCTCTCTCAAATAAATAAATAAAATCTTTAAAAAATAAAAATAAAATAAAAATAAATAAAAATAAATAAAATCACATTCTGAGGTGACGTGGCCCAGGTTAGAACTTCAACATATCTTTTGCGGGGACACAATTCAACCCATAAAAGTGATCTGTAGATGTAACATAATTCCAGTCCAACCCCAGCAGGAATTTTTGTAGATATAGACAAGCTGGTTGTAAAATTAAATGGAAAGGCAGAGAAATTAGGATAGTTCAATTTCAAAAAGGAAGAATAAAGTCAGAGGAATTATGTTGTCTGGTTTTAGCATTTACTACAACACAACTTGCAACAGAAATCAAGAGTATAGTGTGTTCTGGGGCGCCCAGGTGGCTCATTCAGTTAAGCGTCTGCCTTTGGCTCAGGTCATGATCTCGGGGTCTGGGATGGAGCCAGAGTTAGGCTCCCTGCTCAGTGGGGAGTCTGCTTCTCCTTCTCTCTCTGCCCCTCCTGCCACTCTTGTGCGTGCCCGCGCCCTCTCTCTCTCATAAATAAAACCTTAAATAAAAAATAACGCTATTATAAAGAAAAAAAGAGTGTAGTGTGTTCTGAGGAACAGACACAGTGAGTGGATCAGTGAAGCAGAATAGAGTCCAGAAGTAGACCCACACAAATATGGCCAGTTGGCTTTGACAAAGGTGCAAACAACTTGCCAACAAATGGGGCTGGAACAACTGGACACCTATATGCAAAAACAAAACAAAACCAAAAACCCACAAAACACCAAAAACACCTTGTCCTAAACCTCACACATTATACTAAAATTAGCTCAAGATGAATCATAGATCTGAAACCTAAAACTATAAAAGGTCTGGAAGAAAGCATAGGATAAAATCTTCATGGCCTGGGGTTAGTCAAAGAGTTCATAAATATGATGCTAAAACTATGATCCAGGGAAGAAAAGAAATTGACAAGCTGGACTGCATCAATTTATTAGCAGTGTCTGTTAAGGGAATGAAAAGACAAGTTATAGGCTGAGAGGGAATATTTACAAATCACATATTTGACAAAAGACCTTTATCCAGAATACACAAAAAAATTCTTAAAACTCAGCAATAAGAAAAGGACCAACCAATTTTAAATGGGCAAAAGGGTTAAACAGACACTTCATCCAAGAGGATATACAGATGGCAAATAAGCCCATGCTGAGATGCTCCACATCATTAGCCACTGGGTAAGTGCAAATTAAAACTGCCATGACCCAGCAATCCCACTCCTGGATATTTACCTTAGAGAAATGAAAACTTACATTCACACAAACAGCTGTACAAGAATGTTGGTAGCTGCTTTATTCAAAAATCACCAAAAGTTGGAAACAGCCCAAATTGGAGTGGGTAAATGAACTGTGTTCATTTATGGAATACTATTCAGCAGTAAAAATAAACAAAACAATATTCTCCCTCCCTCCTTCCCTCCCTCCTTTCCTCCCTTCCTCCCTTCCTTCTTTCCTTCCTTCAGTCATTGACATAGAATATCCTTTTAGTTTCAGGTGTACATCATAGTGCTTCTATATTTTTATACATTATGACATTATCCCCCGATAAGTCTAGTTACTGTCTGTCACCATACAAAGTTATTGCAATATTATTGGACTATATTCCCTATGCTGTACATTATACCCCATGACTTATTTATTTTATAACTGGAAATTTGTACCTCTTAAACCCCTCTGCCTGCGTTGTCCATGCCCCGACTCCTCCCCATTCTGATAACCAATAATTTGTTTCTTATACCTAACAGTCTGTTTCTGTTTTTTGTTTGTTCATTTGTTTTTTTTTAGATTCCACATATAAATGAAATCATATAGTATTTGCTTTTCTCTTTCTGACTTATTTCACTTAGTCCATCCATGTTGTTACAAATGGCAAGTTTTCATTTTGTATGGCTGAGTAATATTCCATTGTGTGTGTGTATGTGTATATATATGTATATACATATCACATCTTCTTTATCCATTCATTTATTGATGGAGACTTAGGTTGCTTCCATATCTTGATTGTAAATAATGCTTCAGTGAATATAGGGGTGCAGATATCTCTTTGAATTGGTGTTTTCATTTTTTTTGTAATTTTTTTAATAAAGATTTTATTTATTTATTTGAGAGAGAGAGAATGAGAGACAGAGAGCACGAGAGGGAGGAGGGTCAGAGGGAGAAGCAGACTCCCTGCCGAGCAGGGAGCCCGATGCAGGACTCAATCCAGGGACTCCAGGATCATGACCTGAGCCGAAGGCAGTCGCTTAACCAACTGAGCCACCCAGGCGCCCTTTTTTGTAATTTTTTGAGGAACCTCCACACTGTTTTCTATATTGCCTGCACCAATTTACATTCCCACCAACAGCACACAAGGGTTACCCTTTCCCCGCATCCTCACCAACACTTGTAATGTTTTGTCTTTTTGATAACAGCCAATTTGGTTTTGATTTGCATTTCCCTGATGGTGAATGATATTGAGCACTTATTCTGGTGCTTGCTGGCCATCTGTGTGTCTTCTTTAGAAAAATGTCTATTCTGGGGCGCCTGGGTGGTTCAGTCGTTAAGCGTCTGCCTTCAGCTCAAGTCATGATCCTAGGGTCCTGGGATCGAGCCCCGCATTGGGCTCCCTGCTCAGCAGGAAGCCTGCTTCTCCCCCTCCCGCTCCCCCTGCTTGTGTTCCCTCTCTTTCTGTGTCTCTCTCTGTCAAATAAATAAAATCTTTAAAAAATAAAAATAGGGGCGCCTGGATGGCTCAGTCATTAAGTGTCTGCTTCAGCTCAGGTCATGATCCCAGGGTCCTGGGATCCTGGGGATCGGGCCCGGCATCATCGGGCTCCCTGCTCCGTGGGAAGCCTTCTTCTCCCTCTCCCACTCCCCCTGCTTGTGTTCCCTCTCTTGCTGTGTCTCTCTCTGTCAAATAAATAAATAAAATCTTAAAAAAGAAAAAGTGTCTATTCTTTAGAAAAATGTCTTTGGCCCATTTTTAATTTTTATTATTTTTTAAAGATTTTATTTATTTATTTGACAGAGAGAGAGAGAGAGTACAAGCAGGGGGAGCAGCCAAGGGAGAGGGAGAAGCAGGCTCCCTGCTGAGCAGGGAGCCTGACGCTGAACTCGGTCCCAGGACCCTAGGATCATGACCTGAGCTGAAGGCAAACAGTTAACCAACTGAGCCACCCAGGCGCCTCTCTTCTGTCCATTTTTTAATTAAGTTGTTTGTTTTTTTAAATATTAAGTTGTATGAGTTCTTAATATATTTTGGATATTAACCCCTTATTGGATGTACAATTTACAAATATCTTCTCCCATTCAGTAAGGTGCCTTTTTATTTTGTTGATGATTTCCTTCACTGTGAAAAAGCTTTTCAGTTTGATGTAGTCCCATTTGTTTATTTTAGCTTTAGTTGTCTTTGTCTGAGGAGACTGGTCCAAAAAACATATTGCTAAGACCAATGTCAAATTGCTTACTGCCTATGTTATCATCTAGGATTTTTATGGTTTGGGGTCTTACATTCAAGTCTTTAATCCATTTGAGTTTATTTTTATTTTATTTTATTTATTTTATTTTATTTTATTTTATTTTATTTTAGAAAGAGAGACTGAGATCGTGAGCACAGGAGGGGGGAGGGGCAGAGAGAGAATTTTAAGCAGGCTCCACACCCAACGCAGAACCCAATGCTAGGCTCAATCTCATGACCTGAGATCATGACTGGAGCCGAAACCGAAAGTTGGACACTTAAACAACTGAGCCACCCAGGAGCCCCTAAGATTTTATTTTTAAGTAATCTATGCCCAACATAGGGCCTGAACTCACAACCCCAAGATCAAGAGTCACACACTCCACTGACTGAGCCAGTGGGGCACCCCTCCCCTCTTTTTTTTTTCTTAATGAGTTTGATTAGGGGTTTATCAATTTTATTTATCTTTTCCAGAAACCAGCTTTTCATTTCATTGATCTTTCCTTTTTTTAAAAGATTTTATTTATTTATTTGAGAGAGAGAGAATGGGAGGAGGGGCAGAGGGGAGAGAGAATCTCAAGCAGATTCTGTGCTGAGCATGGAGCCCAACGCGGGGCTCGATCTTACGACCCTGAGATCATGACCTGAGCTGAAACCAAGAGTCAGACATTTAACTGACTGAACCACCCAGGCGCCCCTCACTGATCTTTTCTATTGTGTGTATGTGTCTTGGTTTGTTTTGTGTTTTTGTTTTTGTCTCTATTTCATTTATTCCTGCTCTGTTCTTTATTATTTCCTTCCTTCTGCTAACTTTGGGCTTTGTTTGTTCTTTTTCAGGTGTAAAGTTAGATTGTGTGGTTGAGTATTTTATTTGTTGAGGTAGTCCTGTATTGCTATGAACTTCCCTCTTGAAACTGCTTTTGCTGCATCCCATAGATTTTGGAAAGTTGTGTTTCCATTTTCATTTGTCTTCAGGTATTTTTAAATTTCTTTGATTTCTTTGTTGACCTATTGGTTGTTTAGTAGCATGTTGTTTAGTCTTAATGTGTTGTGGGTTGTTGTTTTTTTTTTCCAGTTTTCTTGTAATTGATTTCTAATTTCATAGCCTTGTGGTTGGAAAAGATGCTTGATATAATTTCAGTCTTCTTGAATTTACTGGGACTTGTTTGTAGCTTAATGTGTCCTGGAGAATGCTCCATGTACACTTGAGAAGAATGTGTTTTCTGTTGCTTTTTAAAAAAATTTTATTTTATTTTATTTATTTATTTTTTAAAGATTTTATTTATTTATTTGACAGAGAGAGAGAGGGAACAAGTAGGCAGAGAGGCAGGCAGAGGCAGAGGGAGAAGCAGGCTCCCCGCTGAGCAGGGAGCCTGATGCGGGGCTTGATCCCAGGACCCTGGGATCATGACCTGAGCCGAAGGCAGCGGCTTAACCGACTGAGCCACCCAGGTGCCCCTTCTGTTGCTTTTGATGGAAGTTCTATATAAATCTATCAAGTCCATGTGGTCTAATGTGTCATCTAAGGCCAATATTTCCTTATTGATTTTCTGTCTCGATGATCTATCCACTGATGTAAGTGGAGTGTTAAAGTCCCCTACTATTAGTGTATTACTGTCAATTTCTCCCTTTATGTCTGTAAAGATTTGTTTTATATATTTAAGTGCCTCCTAAAGAACAAACTCTTGCTACACATAACATGATTGCAAGAAGCCAGTCTCAAAGGATACATGCTGTATGGTTCAATTTATGTGACATTCTAAAAAAATACAAAACAATGGTGCTGAAAATAGACCAGTTGTTCCCAGGGCTTCAGGGTGGGGGAAAGCATGCTTAGAAGGGGATGGCAAGGTGGTGCCTGGGTGGCTCAGTCATTAAGCGTCATGATCCTGCATCGGGTTCCCTGCTCTGCAGGAAGTCTGCTTCTCCCTCTCCCACTCCCCCTGCTTGTATTCCCTCTCTCGCTGTGTCTCTCTTGGTCAAATAAATAAACAAAATCTTTAAAAAAAAAAAAAAAGAAAAAAAAAGAAGGGGATGGCAAGAGGGAATCCTCTGTGGGGTACCTGGGTGGCTCAGTTGGTTAAGCATTTGACTCTTGGTTTCAGCTCAGGTTATGATCTCAGGGTTGTGAGATCGAGCCCCACAGCAGGCTCCATGCTGGAGGTGGAGCCTGCTTAAGATTCTCTTTCTCCCTTTCCCTCTGCCCATTTTTTTCTCTCTCTCCATTAAAAAAATTAAAAAAGGGGGGGGATTACTTGGGGATGATGGAACTGTTCTGAATTCTGATTGTGGTGGTTACATATGCCTATACATGTAAAATTCATAGAACTGCACAACAAAAGAGGTTACTATTACTGTATGATAATTTAAAAAGCCATCCTTATCCAGTTGGATAACTATGTGATAAAGCAATTACAGTACAATGTTAATGGGAGAATCTAGGCGGTCGGTATAAGTGGTCACTGAACAATTCTTTTAGCTTTGCTCTCTGTTTGAAAATTCGCATAATAAATCTTGGCAAGAACTATATCCAGAATGATCCTAAGTTAGAGGATTGAAGGCAGCATATCAAAATATTAACAGTGGGGCTCTCTCTGAAGGGTGAAATTGGAGGTAATTAAAATTGTCTTTTTGTATATTTCTGTATTTTCTATAATGAGCACCTGTTATTTTATTTAGAGAAGGTATTGGCTATATTTGATTTTAAATACCTTTTCCCTCCCCCATTTATATGTGCAATCCATACTTCTTTTAAGGTTCAAATGGTACAGAGATTGGTAACCCCACAGAGAAAGTCCCTTGTACTCAGTCCCAACACTGTTAACACTCTGCATGTACCTTAAAGGATAAATCTTAAATTTGGGTTCATTTCTTTCATATTATGTCAGCTTTTAAAAATGAAACAGCTCAAACACATTCCATTTTTGCTCCCCATTACTATCACCCAACAGTAACAGATTTATATTTATAAGAAAAAAAACAGACTCTATTCTATGGGTTCGAGGCACAGAGCCTGAGGTGCAAAGAAAGTGTGATAATTTTTCCAGATTCCAAGAACTGAGCCAGGAAAGAGTTTGCCTCCTTCAAATATGGGAGCGCCCTTCTTTGTTATTTTAAAAGCTATAACTATAAATATTTTCTTTCAATTTCCTTTGTAACTTAGGTCAAAACTAGAATGCTCTTTTGTTGTATGTTTATGTGTTTCATTGCTCCAATTATAAAATAATCCCTGCTGAGAAAACTGAGGACAGAGTGGAGAGGGACCACGGCTGGGGAGTCTACTTCTGGCACAGCCACCAACTCTCTGTGACCCCTCTCTGGGCCTCAGCTTTCTATACTATATTATTTTTATAATGAAGAACAGAAACCAAAAGTAATAATAAAACCCTTTACTGAGCAGCAGTGTGGAGGGTGCTGCAAAGGCTGCCAGTTGTCCTACATGCCTGATCTCCCCTTCCTCCTGAGTACAAAATTTCTGTATTTTTATCTGAGCACAGGATGACCCTCAAAATAGACTGTTTCCTTGCCTCCCTTGCTAGATGTGGTCAGTGGAAAATAAGTAAAACGTTTTTAAAGGGAAGGATGTTTTATTGTTTTCCAGTTACACCTTTCTAATGGCTAGAATGTGGACATGATGGCTGGAGCACTAGCAACTATTTTAGACCATGAGAAAACTTTGAGAATGAAAGCCACACACCAGTGAGCCATTGGATAGAAAGAGCTTGGGTTCCTGGCTCTGTGGTAGCCCCAGGTTAACCCTGGACTGCCTGCCTTTGGATTTCTTGAATGTGAGAGAGAAATACACTTATGTCTAGTCTAATCCACTGGTATTTTGGGATTTTTTTAAAGTTTAAATTCCAGTGAACATACAGTGTAATATTAATTTCAGGTGCACAATATAGTGATTCAACACTTCCATACATCACCCAGGGCTCATCACAAGTACACTCCTTAATCCCCATCACCTGTTTCATCTATCCCCCACCCCTCTCCCCTCTGGTAACCATCAGTTTGTTCTTTATAGTTTAGAGTCTGTTTCTTGGTTTGTCTCTCTCTCTCTTTCCCCTTTCTCATTTTGTTTCTTAAATTCCACATATGAGTGAAATCATATGGTATTTGTCTTTCTCTGACTGATTTATTTCACTTAGCATTATACTCTCTAGCTCCATCCATGTTGTTGCCAATGGCAAGATTTCATTCTTTTTTATGGCTGAGTAATATTCGTGTGTGTGAGTGTGTGTGTGTGTGTGGGGGGGTGTACCACGTCTTCTTTATCTATTCATCAATCGATGGAAACTTGGGCTGTTTCATTAATTTGGTTATTGTAGATGACACTGCTATAAACATAGGGGTGCATCTGTATTTTTGTATCTGTATTTTTGCATCTGTATTTTTGTATCCTTTGGGTAAATACCTAGTACTACAATTGCTGGATCATAGGGTAGCTCTATTTTTAAGTATTTGAGGAACCTCCATACTGTACTCCAGAGTGGCTGCACCAGTTTGCATTCCCACCAACAGTACATGAGGGTTCCCCTTTCTCTGCATCCTCACCAACCCCTGTTGTTTCCTGTATTGTTGATTTTAGCCATTCTGACAGGTATGAGGTGGTATCTTATTGTAGTTTTGATTTGCATTTCCCTGATGGTAAGTGATGATGAACACCTTTTCATGTGTCTGTTGGCCATCTATCTGGATGGCTTCTTTGGAAAAATGTCTATGTCTTCTGTCCATTTTTTACCTGGATTTTTCATTTTTGGGGTGTTGAGTTTTAGAAGTTCTTTATATGGTATTTTGGGATTTTTTTATTTGCAGCCTTATACAAGGCAGTAGAATCGGTGAGGAGGCTGTTTCAGTAATTGAAGGGAGAGTCGATGAGGGCCTGAGCCATGGTGGGAAGTGGATTTAAGAGATATTTGAGCCATGCTAAGTGCCTGCCAGAGGGACCTTGATGGTGGTTGCTGATTGCATTGGTCTGGAGTTCAGCAGAAAGGTCTGAACCAGAGAAACAATATGCCCAGAGAGGTAAAGTTGCCCACGGTCGCACAGCCAGGAGGGGCTTGACCCTGAATGAGGTATGCCTTAGTTACCTATTGATGAATAAGAAGTCACTCCAAAATGTAGTAAGTAAGAGTCAGGAATCTGGGAGCTGCTTAGCTGAGTGGTTGTAGTTTGGAGTCTGTCATGAAATTGCAGTTAAGATGTTGGCCAGGGCTGCAGTCATCTGAAGGCTTGATGGGGGCTGGAGGAGCCATTTCCAGGATGACTCACGTCGCTGCCGCCCTGTGCTGTGTTGGAAGATTTACGTGAGTAAAGATTGATGCCGCTTCCAGGAGTGGAGGGGAGAGCCAATGTAGCATAGTGGTGGGCTCTGATGGGTCCAGCAAGGGTGGGTAGGCTTGTTAAGGGGAGTGTTGCTGATAAAGCATGTGGCCCAAATGTTAGCTCCTGCTGGGGATAGGGTCAGAGAGACTGAGGTTCAAGTCCTGGCTTTGCCGCTTGGTGGTTGTGGTGCTTCCGTCTCTCAGCCAAATGGGATGCTAATATCCATCTTAGAGGGTTGGAATGAGGATTAAAAAAGGAAATACATGGCTCAGTTGGTGGAGTGTGCAACTCTTGATCTTGGAGTCGTGAGTTCAAGCCCCATGTTGGGCTTGGGGTTACTTAAAAAAATAAAGGAAATAGATGTAGAACATCTAAGCTGGTGCCTGGCCCATCACAGTTGCCCAAATAAAGCTTTACAGACATACCTTATCTTCTTGTGTTTTGCTTTATTGTGCTTCAGAGACATTGCTTTTTTTTTTTTTTTTTTTTTTTTTTTACAAACTGCAGTTTTGTGGCAACCTTACATTGAGCAAGTCTGTTGGCACCATTTTCCTAACAGACTTTGCTCACTTGGTGTTTCTTTGTCATGTTTTGGTAATTCTCATCATATTTCAAACTTTTTCATTAGTATTATATTTGTTATTCATTATTATTATATCTGTGATCAGTGAATTCAACTCGCTGAAAGCTCAGATGATGGTTAGTATTTTTTAGCAATAAAGTTGTGTTTTGTTTTGTTTTGTTTTTAAGTAATCTCTACACCCAGCATGACGTTTGAACTTATGACCCTGAGATCAAGAGTCGCACGCTGTACTGACTGAGCCAGCCTAGCAGCCCTGCAATGAAGTATTTTTATTTTTTTAATTTTTATTTATTTTTAAAAAACGTTTTATTTATTTATTTGACAGAGAGAGACGGCAAGATAGGGAACACAAGCAGGGGGAGTGGGAGAGGGAGAAGCAGACTTCCCACCGAGCAGGGAGCCCGATGCAGGGCTCGATCCCAGGACCCCAGGATCATGACCTGAGCTGAAGGCAGACGCTTAACGACTGAGCCACCCAGGCGTCCCTGCTTTTGAATTGAGAAGGAGGGTCTTTTGAGGATTTGAGGAGTGATAAAATCCCTGCCTTTCCCCTAAGTATGCCCCACCAGCTTGTTCAAGGTACTTGAAATCCCCCCCCCCCCCATTAGATTCATGTTTGGCTTAAAAGCCAGTGTCTCCAGAAAGCTCCCTTTCAAATGTTCAGATCTGCACCCAGCGTGTTCCGTGGGCGGTAACAGAGCAGCCCATTAGTCCTGATGAACTGATCTGACAAACCATCTGTCACCCACAGCCCCAAGCCACACTGAAATTGCTGAGTGTGTCACCTGGCTCCGCTCCTCCTCAGGGTCCCCTCCACCAACCCCAAGTCTCCCCATGGTGGTCCAAACTCCCCTCTGAGTAACCTTACCCCCAAGGTTGCACAGCTCCCCACTGAGGGCCATCCTCAGGGCCCCGCTGGGGCTTCCAGTGGGGACAAATGTGAGGTGGAATAAGCTCCCCTTGGAGCCTGCAGGGGAAATGGCCTTGCCTCCATTCCACTCCTGCATGTACTTCCCCAGTAGAAATGTGGGAGCCCCTCCTTGGAGCTTCATAGGATGTGGGAGCAGTGTGTTGGAGTGGAGTGAGGGGGCATCATACAACCATAGACCTCAGAGCTGGAAGGGACCCCAAGGAGCCAGATTCAGGATGCCTCAAGCCGACACTTGACTCAAATGGCTTCCACAATGAGGACATTTCTGCTTTTCTTGTAACAAGATGGCAAGAGGTGAAGTGGTTCCAGTGCTGGTTGAGTGGCTCCACAGCATCCTCAAGTACTAAGGCTATTTTCAACCTCCGTCTCTGCCATCGCCAGGGGGTCAGCCATGTTTTTCTTTCTTTCTTTTTTTTTTTTTTAAAGATTTTTTATTTTATTTATTTGACAGAGAGAGAGAGAGAGACAGCTAGAGAGGGAACACAAGCAGGGGGAGTGGGAGAGGGGGAAGCAGGCTCCTGGCCGAGCAGGGAGCCCGATGCGGGGCTCGATCCCAGGACCCTGGGATCATGACCTGAGCCGAAGGCACACACTTAACGACTGAGCCACCCAGGCGCCCCTGCCATGTTTTTCTTTACCGTCACAAGATGGCTGCCTGTCAGTAAGTGTCATGTCTAGACGCCACAACGTAGGATGAAAGAAGAGGGCTTTCTTGGAAGCTGCTAACAATTCATCTGCATATCTCAATGGCCATAATTACACCACTGCTCATTCAAAATCCAGTATTACTGCAATGCTGGGAAAGAATTAATTCTCCATGGGTCCCTCCTGTTTCTGCACATCTCTCAAAGAGGTTCATATAGTGAACAGCCTTAGGAGATAGTGTTTTCCTCCAGGTTAAAGGGCAAGTTTGTTAAGATCCCGTTTTAAAAGATTCAGGCTCTGTGGCGCCTGGATGGCTCAATCGTTAAGTGTCTGCCTTCTGCTCAGGTCATGATCCCAGGGTCCTGGCATCCAGCCCCGCATCGGGCTACCTGCTCGGTGGGAAGACTGCTTCTCCCTCTCCCACTCCCCCTGCTTGTGTTCCCTCTCTCACTGTGTCTCTCTCTGTCAAATAAATAAATAAAATCTTTAAAAAATAAAAAATAAAAGATTCAGGTTCCCTAAGCTCAGGGTTCCCCTCTAGTAACACAACTCACTGCAGTCACATGACCACCCTTTACTGCAAAGGAGGCTGGGAAATGTAGTCTTTAGCCAGCTGAAATTTCCATTTCTATGGAAGAAGGGAGAATGGATATTGAGGCCATTGGCAGTCTCTGCCATGGTTACTCCAATAAAACTGCGGTTCTGTTAGGGAATCAGGAGGAATGGTGTTACAGAGGCAACAAGTGAGGCTACACAATAGGGTTGGTGCCTTGGCCCCATTTTACAGATCAGGAATCGAGTTCTGGTAGGGGAGGTGTTGGGGCCAGGTCTGCTGACTCCTGACTTGGGGTCTTCTCTCATTTTCCTGCTTCTGCATCAGTACAGGTCAGGAAAGGCCAGGGCAGGGAAGACCTTCTCTTTCTCCTCTAAACACTGAATTCCCTTGGCTTCCGTAAGTCCTCTCTCTTCTGTTCATCTGATGTTTGGTCTCTCTTTCTGTCTCCTTCTGCACCATCTCTTCCCAGCCTGTCGCTGGTAGAGTTCCCAGGCTCAGCCTTCACCCTTGCACTTATGTGTGTTCGTCTGGCCTGTGGCATTAAATAACATCTCCTCACCATGACCCCCTCACTCCTGTCTGCCCTTCAGACCGCTCTTTGTGCTCTGGACTTGTATATCCAACTGCCCGCCAACAGCCCCATTTGGATGTCTTACAGGCACCTCGGGCATCACAAGTCCAAACTAAACTCATGATGTTACCCACAAACTTGCTTCTCTTCCACTCTGGCCAATCTTAATAAGTGTTCCTCCAGCTAGCAGTCTTGGCATCTTTGATTTCTTCCTCTCCCTCTTAACGTCCACTCTACCGCCATACCACTGTGCCTGGACCATTGTGGGAGCCTCCTCCTGCCTCCCTGAAGCCACTGCAGCTGGCCAGCCATTCCTTACCATCTTCAAATGAAGGTATGATCATACTACTCTTGTTCTTCAAACCTTCAATGGCTCACTATTGCTTTTAGGAAAAAGACTAAGCTTCTTTTCATGGTGTGGCAGACATGTATCCTACCCCATTATCCATTCTTTCCTTCTTTAGAAAGAGAAGCCCTTGTTAGTGGCCCGGCACAAGGCCTTTTCAATAAAGATCCCATTTCCCCAGCCTCCCTTGTAGCTAGGTTGGGCCAAATGATTAAATCCTGACTGACTGGATGCAGGCAGGTGTTGGGTTCTTCTGTGTGTGGGGGGGTGGGGCTTCCTTTGCTCCTTCATCTTTCCTGCTGACTAGAATGCGTACATGATGGTTGACACTCAAGCAGCCATCTTGGACCATGAGGAGGAAGCCAATACTGGGGCCAGAGGAGCAACAAGACAAAAGGGGCCTGGTCCCTGACACTGTTATGCACACACATGCCCACCTTTGAGTTTTTCTTATGGGAGACAGAAATGTGATCTAATTTAAGTCACTTATTTTGGGTTTTCTCACAGTCCAACCAAATCCCATTCCAATCACATGGCCCTGCTGCCCTGTGGGGTCTCAGCTTGTGGTCCTTCCCCTTTGCTGACTCTGCTCTAGCCACAGTTCAGTGTTGAGTTGTTCCCTCTGCCTTGACACAGGGCCTTTGTATGTGATCTTTTCTCTGCCTGGAGTACCCTCTTTCCCTGGCCATCTCCAACTCACCCTTCAAAGCTCAGCTGGGATTTCGCTTACTCAAGGGAAGACTTCCCTGACTGCAGGGGCACACCTAGAGTATTTGATATCCAGAATCGATTTTTTTTTAAAGATTTTATTTATTTATTTGACAGAGAGAGACACAGCGAGAGAGGGAACACAAGCAAGGGGAGTGGGAGAGGGAGAAGCAGGCTTCTCACTGAGCAGGGAGCCTGATGCGGGGCTCAATCCCAGGACCCTGGGATCATGATCTGAGCCGAAGGCAGACACTTAACAACTGAGCCACCCAGGCGCCCCCAGAATAGATTTTTTTTTAAATATCCCTCTTCTATACATGATTTTCAATAATAATCATGATATGAATAGTTAACTGGCCAATTAAAAAATGCAGTGCAAATTTTCTTTTATTGAATTTTGTATGTGGATTCATCATAGTAAAAAATACAGTAAAACATATATAGTACAATAAAATTTTTAAATAATGGATTAATACTGTTTAATTACCTTAATGCATTTTTTGAGAAAAACTTTTTGAGAAAAATGTTTAATTACATTAATACATTTTGGGAAAATGTGTATCTACGTCGATTGTGGGAATGAATGATAGCAATGCACTTTTTGTTTTCCAGCCTTCTGCAAATTTGTCAGTGAGTTTGTCAAAACCAATCTTTGCATATTTTTATGTTCAAGAAGTAGCTTAGGCAGATTTCTGTTTGTCTTTGATCATAATTAACTGAAGCATATTTTTTATTAATTTTTATTTGGAAATGTTCTTTCTCGGATGAAGCAATAGATACACAAATAATTAGGGAAAGCCTTAAACATAAGGATAAGTTTGGCAGAAATTGGGAAAAAACCCATTTCACAATAAATTCCAGAAATTGCGGTCCTGTCCACATGTAGTTCCTCAGGATGGATATTCTAGCAGCTTTCAGATATCTTCCCAGTTGACAATTTTTAAACAACTAAGAACTCCAAATGGTCGCGCAGGACTACGCTACCACTGTTTATTTCAAACCGACTGTTTCAATGAAGGACAGTCCAAAGGGGATTCGAGACACAGCATTCCTCTGAAGTGAGCGTGAACAATTCTGCATCCACATGACCTCGGGGAGCTGGTCCCAGGAGTGGCTCAATGACTGGGAATTCTCCCAAATTAACTTCCAAGCAGAATACAATGGTTTTTAAAGGCTAAGTAATACAAATGTACTAATTTGAAACTTACATATATATTACTAAAAATTAACAGTAACGGAAACAGTTGTTGGGGTCTTAAACCAACAACAGATTCTGGGGGGAGGATGCTGTTTTAGAATTGCTGGTATGTAGCGATAATAAAAAGCAGACCGACTTTTAGTGGGTTCTTATTGTTTTAAAATTTGTTACTGACGACACCCCCTCTTGTTGCCTGCAGCTGGGCAGCCACTCCCACCCCTCCACCCTCGGGGTGCCCTCCTCTGGACCGACTCCTTCCATTTCCCTCGGAGGCACTTACCTCAATTACAGGTGCATCTGTGTCCTGACTTCTTTCTCATCTGTTCCCCACTGGTTTGTAGGCTCAGTACGGGCAGTCACCTTCCCACTCGTCACTGTGCCCCAGGTCCCGGCAGGGTACGTGGCACCCACGTGGCCCTCAGTGCACATCTGTGGAGCAAAGGTAGGTGAAGAACCTGGTGCAGGGTAGAGACTCAACAAAGGGTAGTTCCATGCACTCTTCTCTGCAGCAAGTTTAGAGCCCGAAATGTTATACATGTTTGAACGCCGCCACATTTAGCATCACCGAAACGCCACCTGAATTTTTTTTTTAAAAGATTTTGTTTATTTATTTGACACAGAGAGAGGCAGCGAGAGAGGGAACACAAGCAGGGGGAGCGGGAGAGGGAGAAGTAGACTCCCCCATGAGCAGGGAGCCCGATGCGGGGCTCGATCCCAGGACCCTGGGATCATGACCAGAGCCGACGGCAGACGCCTAACGACTGAGCCACCCAGGCGCCCCAACGCCACCTGAATTTTGAGGCCCGAGTTTTACCCAGCCCACAGGTCATTCCTGGAGAGCTCCACAGGCAGCTCGCCTTCATCCCAGGGTTCTCTTGAAGCCCAGCAGAGGGCCTGGCACAAAATACGAGTCGACGAATACCCAATAAGCGGAGTTTGTTTGTTTGCTCATTCATTTATTTATTTTAGGGAACTCGACACCCAGCGTGGGGCTCCAGTTCACAACCGCGAGATCAAGAGCCCGCCAGGCATCCTCCAATAGGCAGAATTTATTGAACATCCACCACACCAGGAACATTCTTTCATGGCTATGGTTTCTTTTTTAAAATTTAATTTTATGTATTTATGTATTTTTTATGTTTTTATGTTCATGGTTATAGTGTTTAACAGTTACAACTCCCCAGGGTGGGTACAAGCGCTCTCACTTTACAGATGGAACAGTGAGACCCAGGGAGGTTAGATGACTTGCCCAAGATCACACAGCAAGTAAGTGCAGAAGGAGCTTTGTTCCAGGTCTGCATGGGATCTAAAGCCGCTGTTCTTTCCAGGTCTGGTGGTTACTTCCCCAACAGGGTGTGTGGACTGTAAGGGAAGTGACAGCAGTTCAGGGGTGGCACTGGGTGGGGGTGGGGAGCCTGGCCTTGGGACCCAGCTTCCTCAGGCTGTAGGCTGTAGGAGCCCAGGCTTCAAGGTCAGGCGAGTGCTGCGTGCCTGGGATGACTCCTGGTCCAGCACAGTGGTCAGCACCTCTGCCGTGGCATGGGGTTGAGGTGCCGCGGTGTGGATGGGGTGGCCCGGCCTGGGGGCTTGGGGCTGGGTGGCAGATGCCGATGTGCGCTCCAATGCTAGCGAGCTCCCACCACCGGGAGCTGTGCAGCCTGGGAAAGGGACGGAATCCCTTCAGGCGGTTGAGAATGGCTGGTGATAGGAACATCCCCGCAGAGATTAGAAATACTAAAGCTGGCTCAGAGCTAGACACAGGCAGAGCGGGGCACGGGAGGTGCTCGCCAGTGACAAGGGCTCTATTTCTCTTCCACGTTCTATTCCCTTGCTCTCCCTTTTACAATCCAGGAGGAGCAAGGTTCACCCCAATGGGTCCTGCAGGGAGTGGGGGCTGCACACCTGAGGGGGCGCCTCCAGGACCCGGGATATTGCTGGTGCAGTCCAGCCTCCAGGTGGCCCTGGACCGAAGCGGTGCCTAGGCTCCTTCCACGAGGATGTCCCCGCGGCCGCTCCGCCTCCCCCTTCTCCTCCCCAGCCCGCGGCCCACCGGCCGGGCTCCACCGTGAACTAGGGCCCGGTGCGGACGGGGGCAGAGGGACTGGGCGGCGGGAGAGAGGTAGAGCGCTGTAGCCTGGATGGGGCTGGGTTCGGGCGTCTCAGGCGGTTTCCTGGCGCCACCTCGTGGCTGTGGCCGGCGTTGCCGCGCCTGCTCTGAAGGGGCTGCTGGTGCCGGGCGGCCGGCTGGGGTTGGCCAATTTGGGCTCTTGGGCTGTGAGCTTGCCACGAACCCCCAGCCTCTCCTCCTGTCCTTTGAGGAAAAACCAAGGCTCTGAGGGCGGCTGAGGCCTGTGGCGAGCAGAAGGGTGGGGTCCAGTCCAGGGAGGCAGGGATGGGGGGTTGACCCTCCCTGGGGCCCAGGAGGAGAAAGACACCCCAGTACCGCATTATGCCTCTCTTGACGGTAAGTCTAATCCCACCACCTTTCCAGATGTTCATCTGTGGCCCAGGTGAGATGACCTGGAATGGAGATGGCATCGTCCACTCTCTCCTGATCACCGAGGGCAGCACAGAGAGCTGGGGTCACAGCCCGGGCCCCAACCCTTGCTGGGGACCGAACCCACGGTGTGGCCGCGGAACAGAGACAAGCCCGCTGGGCCAACCCTGCTCACCTGCGGGGCTTCCAGCTCTGAGGCAGCTCAGGCGTCGGCGTGGCAGCGTGTCTGTCCCTTGCCCTGAGACTCCTCCAGGCGAGGCAGTCAAGGGCAGCAGGGCGGCGATGTGGGGGGCCCTGGGCCCCCACAGGATGCCACAGGGTGCCCCAGGACTCTCGCAAGCAGTACCCAGGGCAGTCCGGGAATGACCCCCGGGAGAAGGTGTGGGCATCTACTGGCCAGCAGGCTAAACTCCCAGCCTGCCTAGAGGCGCCCACAGTCCGGGGTCAGTCCTCCAGCTCACCGGGCTGGCTCGACTTCTTGCAGCCTTCTGCCTCAAACTTCCCATTTTAGGTGCACTCACTCGGATTCCTCTGCCCACTGGCTTCTGTGACGTCATGACTTCTGGGCACACTCTTCTCTCCACTCTATTTTCTTCCTCAATCAAAAGAAAACCTTGGAAAATTTTATCAGGCAGGACGTGCATATAAATGAATGAAAAAGGTAGTCAGTCTACCAACTGGGGGCAAGGCTCAGAAGGGCTATTACTGTCAGGTGAAGGCTGCTGGGGAGGGTCACCTGGACAGAGCCTCTGGTCACAGGCTGCCTTCAGCTTTCCCGAGAGGGGACTGGAACCCCTTCTGGAGAAGTCAGTAAGGTTATGAAAACTTGGGGCTCCCTGCAGGTCTATGGTGAGGCCTGTGACTGGGTGTGCAGCAGGACTGTTCATGGGGGAGCAGACTCCTCTGGATTTCTGCTTTTCAGTTGCCAGGTGTCAAAGCATGAGGGTCCCCAGCTGACAGCGGTGGCCCGGCCTGGGGGGGCGAGAGGAGCCTCATCAGCAAATGATCAAGAGCAGGTAGGAGTTGGGCCAGGCTGCCCTTTTCTGTACATCATATTTTTTATAATCAGCACTCATTATTTTATCTAGGGGAGTATAGACTATATTTTATTTATTTTAAAAGACACTGTGGTCTGGCTGCCGTCTCTGCCTGATGCTCAGCTGGGACCCTGGGCTCTCCCTCCTCCACGCTTCCTGGTGTCCCTTCCCCTCCACTGTGGTGGACCCCCCTTCCCTGTACCCCACCTCGTCTGTGGTTTACCCCTTCCTATCAGTGGAACACATCCTCTAACTCTCTGAGAAGGGCTGGTGGGAGGGAACCCTTTCAAGACAGGGCAGGTCCCCGAACGTCTTTGGTTTACTCTCACATTTGATTGCTACTTTGGCTGGCTGTAGAATTCTGGGTGGGAAATCACTTTTCTTCAGAAGGTTGAAGGGATGATGCTTTGGCTTCTTGTTTCTAAAGTTGAGCAGCCGGGAGCCATTCTCAGTCCTGACCCTTTTTGGGAAAGTGACCTATTTTTCCTCTTCGAAAGCTTGTAGAATATCCCTGTCTGAAATTTCATGATGATGGGCTCTGGTGAGGGACTATTTTTGTCCATTGTATTGGCACCTGACAGGACATTTTAGTCTGGAAACTCATATCCCTCAATTCAGAGAAATGTTCTTTTTCTTCCCCCCCTAAGATTTTATTTTTAAGTCATCTCAACACCCAACGTGGGGCTTGAACTCACAACCCTGAGATCAAGAGTCACATGCTCCACAGACTGAGTCAGCCAGGAGCCCCCAGAGAAATGTTCTTGAGTGCTTGCCTTTTTTTTAAATTTTACAAACAGCTTTATTGAGATATAACTCACATCCCATACAATTCACCCATTTAAAGTGTACAATTGAACAGCTTTTACCATAGTCACAGAATTGTGCACCCGCCACTGCAGCGGATTTTAGAATATTTTCATTACTGCAAAAAGAAACCTCACCCCTCTTAGCTGTCACCCCATCCCCCTCAGCCCTAGGCAACCACTCGTCTACTTTCTGTTTCCATAGATTTGCTTATCCTGGACATTTCCCGTACATGGGACCATACAATATATGGTCTTTGTGTCTGGCTTCTTTCCCTTGGCATAGTTTCCAGGGTCATCCTGTTGTAGCATGCTGATATTTCATTTCTTTTTATGGTTGAGTGATAGTCCATTAAATGGACAGACCATGTTTCATTTACCCATTCATCAGCTGATGGACATTTGAGTTGTTTCCACTTTTTGGCTGTTATGATCGAATAATTTCCATCCTTCTGTTTTTTATTTTTTCTGCTCTCTCCTCTGCACTTCCTGCAGTTTGGGCGCGACTTTCCTGAGTGGGTCTTCCACCTGAGCAGGAGGAGATCAGAGTTGGAAGGGGACAGCAGGCAGAGAGAAGGGGCAGCCTGTCCTCCGCCGTTTGGCAAAGATGTGTGTTTGCCATGAGTGGACTCAGGAGCCTCACAGAGCCGTCCACGGGCAAGGGGATCTGGCAGCATGGGGACCTGGGTTTGGAAGGAGCCATCCCCCCTTCTGCCCCCCCAAATCAGGCACCAGGCAGTGCAGAGACCAGCAGCAGCATCCCTGAAGGAAGATCGCCTGCCCCAGAACAGAGTGACACCCCCTGGGACATCACAGTCTTGGCGCACCATGACTGCACCCCTTGGGAGAAAAGATTGTCCCTTCCCACTCATTCCTCCTTCTCCGATGTCCTATCCAAGTGGTTTGGGGGATTCTCACTTGCTGACCATTGAGCCTCCCCTCCAGGGAATGAGACACTTGCTGGGTTCCCCTTCTTGCGGGCATGCCTCCCTGATCCTTGGAGTCGTTTTCTTGATTGGCCTGGGGTGGGGGCAGGGGTGGGGGGAGGGGGCCGCCAAAGGGAGAAGCTACAATGCTCTCCCTTTGCTCATGAGCTCTGCCCGCTGTCCTCCCACCGGGGCTCCTGGGGAGCTGGTGGAAATGATGGAAGCACGCCTGTTAGCCCTGGAAGCAACTTTAGAACAAGGGAGTAGGCAGCTCCTGGTTGTTCCTGTTTCGCAGCTTTAGCATTCGGGTTAGCATTCGGGCAACAGAAAGTCCCTCTCCGTATCCAAGGCCTAGAGCAGGGCTCCTTACATTCCCACAGAGGCGAGTCTCTGGGATCTTGCCTGAGATTCTGCATCTCTAACAAGCTCCCAGCTGAGGCCGAGGCTGCTGGTCCGGGGACCACACTTTGAGAAGCAAAGCTTTAGATCGTGTTGGGGGAGGGCTGGGGCATTCTGGAGAGAGCGGAATGACCTCAATCCCTAGAATAATAGTGGCTTAAGCAAGACAGAATTGCTTTCTCTCAGGTGTCAGTAAGACCTAGGTGAGCCTTTTAGAGCTGGTAGGCCAGCGGCACAAATGCGAGGGACCCAGGTTCCTTCTCTCTTGTTGTTTTATCATCCCGAACATGAAGTACAGTGACTTGCCCAGGGTCACACAGCCAAGATGTGGCAGAACTACTGCTTGAACCCAGATCTTCTGGCCTTAAATCCTAGGGTCTGTGCTCAACCTTTTGTGATGAGTGATGGGCGGCCATCTGGGATGTGCATCCACTAAGAGATCATGGTGGTGGTGGAGTGGGGCGGGGTTCCAGCAGGAAACCAGGAGCAGGAGACCTCCAGGGATCTAGGTGGTGCCAGCAAGGCCTATGGTCAGGTGGGCACAGCTGAGTCCTGGGACACTGTGTGTGGGGGTGGTAGTCAGAGAAACTGGGGTTCCAGGCAGGGATGGAAATGGTGACCTCTTGCTGTCATTCCGCCTGCTCTGCCTAGCATCGCTATGGAATTGTAGCACCGTTTCCTTTTATTTTGCTTTTAATGACAAATTTTGAAATATTTGAAACTTATGGAAAAATACAGAAAATGATATAACATATCTATCATCCTCTAACAAGGTTATTTCCTTGAAATATTTTGGCTTGTTTTTTTCAGATCATGTATATATATATTTTAAGATTTTATTTATTTATTTGAGAGGGAGAGAGAGCGCAAGACAGCGTGTGCGCACCCCCATGAGCAGGGTGGGGGAGGGGCAGAGGGAGAGGGAGAAGCAGAGTTCCTGCTGAGCAGGGAGTGCAATAGGGGGCTCCATCCTAGAACCCTGAGATCATGACCCGAGCAGAAGGCAGATGCTTAACTGACTGAGCCACCCAGGCACCCCTCTCTCTATTTTTTTTGAAAAGAAAATGTCATGGAAAAGACTAAAGCCTACCCTTGACCTTCCTCTTTCTCCCTTCCCTGAAGTATTCTTTCATTCCCAAACATGCTTGACAACTTACCAAATAAGTATATATCCATAAACAATACTGTTTTGTGTTCTAAAATTCTGCATGAATGGTATCATAACATTACATACCATTTTGCAAATTGCTTTATCTCAACATTACGCTTCTGAGATCTATCAGTGCTGATGTATGTAACCCGAATCCCCTCATTTTAATCTCTGTGTGTCTTTTATCTCATGATGACCACAATTTATCTACCTTCCTGCTAAGAATAGTTGCTGGTAATATTTCATGATTATAATCAACACCGCAGAGAACCTTCCTGAACATGTCTCCGTGGACACACAAAGAAGAGTTTCTCTACAGTTGTTATCTGGAAGTAGAAATTTTGGGTCATAATGTTTATGCCTCTTCAGCTTTACTAAGAATTATCAAACTGTTCTCCAAAGTGGTAGCACTGATTTATGCTCCCACAACCAACTACAATTGGTTTCTTCGCTTGCTCCACGAGGCGTATTAGCCTTTGCCAATCTGTTGGGTATGAAATGGTATTTTATTCTTGTTTTAATTTGCATTTCCCTAATTACTAGTTAGACTAAACAACTTTTCATGTGGATTGGCCGTTGGCAGTTCCTTTCTTTGAAAGGCCCATTTAGATCTTTTGCCTATTTTCCTTTTAAGCTATTTATCTTTCTCTTACTGATATGTAGGGGTTCTGGGTATCTTTCGTTGAGTATGCTGATTGCAAACCTTGTTACAGTCCTCCTTTCGTCTGCTCCTGGGGAGGGACTGAAGACTGATGCTGGGATGGATTAGTGATGTCTGCCACAGGTGTGGGAGAGGAAGCTAGAAGGGCTTTGGGTTAAGGCTACAGTGTGGAGGCCCAGTTATTAGAGAAGGGTCATTGAGGAAACTCCATCACAGGACAAAGCTCAGTAATGAGACCAGGGCAGGTCTAGGCAAGTCAGGCCAGCAGGTGAGGCCCTGGTCACCCAAGTCAAACCTCTAAATCTTTCTGACCTCTGAGAGGCCCATGGCTGGAATTTCTCTAGCCCCTTAAAATTTTGCTCATTGAATTAAAGTGTAGGATACATGTATCCTTCAGTAAAGGATACCGTGGGAAAGAGTAACAACAGTCCTATTGTTGGATTTGTGGAAGGGAAATTGTTGAGGATGCTTTCACTACATCACATGGTGTTCTCTCAGAGAGGATCAGGGAAGAAATCTCTCTCCATGTAAGTACAGGAATGGCCAGCTTTCTTCTGAATAACCTTATTGTATTTGTGTTTTGGATCTGATGATGTTATTACTTCCCCTTTTGCCCTGGCCACCAGGAAACTCAGAGCCCAATCCAGAGACCTGTGGAGTAACAGGGTACAAGATTAAGGCTACTTTACCCCAATTTTGCCTCTTACTTGATTTAACAAATCTTGATTTACATGTATTTCTTTTTGTTACTTAGAATCCTTTTGGGATAGATGGGGTAAAAATAAATAATATCCCCCTCACTCTGCCACTGCTGTACTGTCTTGGGATAGAAGGAGCCTGTATTTTCAAAATAAACTTAAAATTGGCTTGGGGCCACTCTCTGCCTGGCTGGCAGGGCAGTGGGCAGCGAGTATTGATTCTCTATCCCCATTACATTGGCTCATGGGAGAATCTGGGATTCTCCTGGTCCCAGCAAAACGTGGGCAGGGCCTGGTCCTTGTCCTTGTCCTGCTGCTGTGGGCCCTGGCTCTTGACCATGTCAGGCACTGATCCTCTGAGAGGAGCTTGACCACAGGGTCTGTGGCCGCTGCTGGCAATGCCTGGCCTGTTCTGCTCTTGAGTTCCACGACACACACACCTTTGTTCTGGACAAAGGATGTTTGTATATGGAACAGTCGTGGAAGGTGGAGATAATGCCTGTCTCCAGAGCAGAGCAGATTTGTTTACTTTCTCATATAATAATGGCTCCTTCCAGGGCAACTGTTGGGCAGATTTGCTTGTAATTCCTTTTTTTATTTTTTTTTATTTTTTTTTATTCTTATGTTAATCCCCATACATTACATCATTAGTTTTAGATGAAGTGTTCCATGATTCATTGTTTGTGCATAA
>NW_023270807.1:1522159-1542097 GCF_011800145.1 Mirounga leonina | reverse complement strand
CTTTCAATCTGGGGGTGTCTTTGGTTCTAAAATGAGTCTCTTGCAGACAGCATATCAATGGGTCTTGTTTTTTAATCCAGTCTGATAGCCTGTGTCTTTTGATTGGGGCATTGAGCCCATTTACATTCAGGGTAACTATTGAAAGATAGGAATTTAGTGCCATTGTATTGCCTGTAAGGTGACTGTTACCATATATTGTCTGTGTTCCTTTCTGGTCTATGTTGCTTTTAGGCTCTCTCTTTGCTTAGAGGACCGCTTTCAAGATTTCCTGTAGGCCTGGTTTTGTGTTTGCAAATTCCTTTAGTTTTTGTTTGTCCTGGAAGCTTTTGATCTCTCCTTCGATTTTCAATGACAGCCTAGCTGGATATAGGATTCTTGGCTGCATATTTTTCTCATTTAGTGCTCTGAATATATCCTGCCAGTCCTTTCTGGCCTGCCAGGTCTCTGTGGATAGGTCTGTTGCCAATCTAATGTTTCTACCCTTGTAGGTTACATATCTCTTCTCCCGAGCTGCTTTCAGGATTTTCTCTTTGTCTATGAGACTCGTAAGTTTTACTATTAGATGTTGGGGTGTTGACCTATTTTTATTGATTTTGAGAGAGGTTCTCTGTGCTTCCTGGATTTTCATGCCTGTTTCCTTCCCCAAATTAGGGAAGTTCTCTGCTCTAATTTGCTCCATTATACCTTCTGCCCCTCTCTCTCTTTCTTCTTCTTCTGGGATCCCAATTATTCTAATGTTGTTTCGTCTTATGGTATTGCTTATCTCTCAAATTCTGCCCTCGTGATCCAGTAGTTGTTTATCTCTCTTTTTCTCAGTTTCTTTATTTTCCATCATTTCATCTTCTATATTACTGATTCTCTCTTCTGCCTCATTTATTCTAGCAGTTAGCGCCCCCATTTTTGATTGCACCTCATTAATAGCCTTTTTGATTTCTACTTGGTTGGATTTTAGTTCTTTTTTTTTTTCTTTTTTTTTTTTAAAGATTTTATTTATTTATTTGACAGAGAATGAGAGAGAGAGCACATGAGAGGGGGGAGGATCAGAGGGAGAAGCAGACTCCCTAACGAGCAGGGAGCCCGATGCGGGACTCAATCCAGGGACTCTAGGATCATGACCTGAGCCGAAGGCAGTCACGTAACCAACTGAGCCACCCAGGCACCCGGATTTTAGTTCTTTTACTTCTCCAGAAAGGGTTTCTCTAATAACTTCCATATTTTTTTCAAGCCCAGCTAGTATCTTTAAAGTGATGATTCTGAACTCTAGATCTGACATCGTACTAATGTCCGTATTCAGTAGGTCCCTGGCAGTCGGTACTACCTCTTGTTCTTTTTGTTGAGGTGATTTTTTCCGTCTTGTCATTTTGTGTAGAGGAGAATAGATTAATGAGAGAACAAAATGCTAGCAGAGTAACAACGTCTCCAGAAAATATACTCTAAACAAATCAGAAAAGACCTGAAGCAGTGGAACAAGAAACGGAAAGAGAGAAAAAAGAAGAAGAAGAAGAAAAAAAAGAAAAAGATAAAGATAAAAACAAAAACAAACAAAACAAAACAGCAACAACAAAACAAAACCAGAATGTGATCAAATATGATCAGGCTGGTATATAGATCAGTGCCACACACTAGATTTGGGGTGTATTTTGGTCTTTTAGAAGAAAGTGCCTCCCAGGGCGCCTGGGTGGCTCAGTTGGTTAAGCGACTGCCTTCGGCTCAGGTCATGATCCTGGAGTCCCTGGATCGAGTCCCGCATCGGGCTCCCTGCTCGGCGGGGAGTCTGCTTTGCCCTCTGACCCTATCCCCTCTCATGTGTTCTCTCTCATTCTCTCTCTCTCAAATAAATAAATAAAAATCTTTAAAAAAAAAAAAAGAAAGTGCCTCCCAAAATTTTAAAGAAAGAAAAACTTATATATGTACAAAAATAAGGGTTGATATGATGAAGGGATGGAATATGACTGTAAAGATGGAAATTATAAAAAATGTTATAAAAGGAATTGATAAGAAGTTGTTTGAAAAAAGAAAGAAGAGGATTTAAAAAAAGAAAAAAGAAAAAAAAAGGGAGAGAATGTGATCAGGCAGGGGAATAGAAAACACCATATACTAGAGATTTAGGGTATATTTTAATCTGTTAGAAGAAACTATCTCAAAATTTTAAAGAGAGAACAACTTATATATATAAGCCAAAAATATGGGTAATTACTATGAAGGGATAGAATATGACTCTAAAAATGAAAAATAAAAACATTTTTTTAAAAAGGGATTGATAAGATGTTGGTTGAAAAAGGGAAAAAGAAAAATTAAAAAAAAAGAAAAAAAAGACAGTTAAAAAAAAAATAACTTTGAAAGACTAAAGAATCATGGTAAAGAAGCCACGGATTCTATGTGTAGTATTCCCCCAGCGCTGGAGTTGTGCCGTCCTCATTGATCGGTAAACTTGGTCTTGGCTGGCTGTTCTCGCTGATCTTCTGGGGAGGGGCCTGTTGCCGTGGTTTCCAAATGTCTCTGCCGGAGGCGGAAGTGCCCCGCCCTTGCCCCCTCCCGGCTAAGTCATCTGCTCGGGTTTGCTCTCCGGGGCTTTTGTTCCCTGCGAGCTTTCCGTACAGCTTTGGAGGCGGAGAGTGAAAATGGCGGCCTCCCAATCTCCGCCCCGGAGGAGCCGAGAACTCGGGGCCCTGCTCCTCAGTGAGCCCCCAGAGAAAAGCCATCAGTCACTCCCGTCTCCCCGCTCTCCGGCCGCACTCCGTGCTCACCTGGCCCATGACCGCGCGTTTCTCTCTCTGTCACCCGACCCCGGGTGGAGTCTCCACACCCAGCAGATCCCTCCCCCGCCGTCTATCCTCCCGAATATCGCCTCGGATTCACTTCTCCGCACGTCCTACCTTCCAGAAAGTGGTCGCTTTTCTGATGAGAGAGTTGTTGCTCTTCTTTTCTTCGATCTCCTGTTGAGTTTGTAGGTGTTCAGAATGGTTTGAGCCCTATCCAGCTGAATTCCTGAGAGGAGACGAAATCCAGGTCTCCTACTCCTCCGCCATCTTGCTCCGCCCCTCCCTTTTTTTTTTATTATTTTAATTTTTTAAAAGATTTTTATTTATTTATTTGTCAGAGAGAGAGAGAGAGAGAGCACAAGCAGGGGGAGCAGCAGAGGGAGACGGAGAAGCAGGCTCCTCACTGAGCAGGGAGCACAATGAGGGGCTCGATCCCAGGACCCTGGGATTATGACCTGAGCCGAAGGCAGACGCTTAACGATAAGCCACTCAGGTGTCCCTTTTTTTTTTTTTTTAAGATTTTATTTATTTATTTGACAGAGAGATAGAGAGCACAAGTAGGCAGAATGGCAGGCAGAGGGAGAGGGAGAAGCAGGCTCTCAGCTGAGCAGGGAGCTGGACGTGGGGCTTGATCCCATGACCCCAGGATCATGACCCGAGCTAAAGGCAGCCGCTTAACCGACTGAACCACCTGGGCATCCCTGCTTGTAATTCCTTATAAAAGACTTGAGTTCGCAAGCCTGGGGTCTCCTCAGCTGTGATGCAGACCCACTGTGTGCTGGCACGGGCCTGGGCTGCTTCACGCTGCCCCCTGGGACTTGTGGGGCAAGAGGAACAATGCAAACATGAAACTCACGATGCCTGCTGTGCTTTAAGTAATCAAGTCCTAAAAAATAAAAAGTAGTGAAGTCCTTTGTCTCTGACCCATGAGTCTCCTGTATTCTGCCAGTATCCATGAAACTGTGGCAGACTAACTTGTTGGCTTGCAAGTAAGGTGAAACCACAGACTTTTCACAGCCTTTCCCAGGGTCCTGGTTAATACTACCTGCAATGGCCCCTTGACATGCCTTTTGGCCGCTCCAGAATTAAAACATTTTTTAGGGGCGCCTGGGCGGCTCAGTCGTTGAGCGTCTGCCTTCGGCTCGGGTCATGATCCCAGGGTCCTGGGATCAAGCCCTCCATCGGGCTCCCTGCTCAGCGGGAAGCCTGCTTCTCCCTCTCCCACTCCCCCTGCTTGTGTTCCCTCTCTCGCTGTCTCTCTCTGTCAAATAAATAAAATCTTTAAAAAAATTATATATTCATATATATGAATATATAAAAGATACATTCATATATATATGTCCCATATATATGAATATATATATATAAAGTATATATATATTTTTAAAGATTTTATTTATTTGGGAGAGACAGAGTGCAAGTGTGGGGAGGAGCAGAGGTGGAGGGAGAGGGACAAGCAGACTCTGCACTGAGGATGGAGCTTGACGTGGGGCTTGATCTCATGACCGTGACATCAGAACTTGAGCCAAAACCAAGAGTAGATCACTCAACTGACTACACCACCCACACATCCCCTTTCTAGCATCTTTGAACACACTTCCTAAATTTGGAGAGGCCTGCCTGTTCAAGGAAGAAGTTAGGACCATGAGTCTTTCTCCCAACTAGAGCACAGGCTAGGACCAGGCTCTGCCTATCAGACACTTGTGAGCGGCTGTGAAGGGCAATAGGGTGGTGGGTGGGCAAGAGGGAGGCAGGCACTGGTGTCCCTTTCTTGCTGAGGACAGTGGTGAGCTGGGCTCGGGCTCTCCGGGATGCGGTCGTAAGCGGCTGAGGTTCTGATGCTCAGCCCTAGGGTCAGCGGAGTGACCTTGGGTACCTCACCTGAGCTGACCTGGACTCCGCCTCCCCCACCCTGGGTTCCACAGGTGTCCCCACTTCCTTCATCCTTTCCTCTTCGCCGGGCAGGGGACTTCCTATTTGGCACATTCCTCATTGTTTATTTGTGACTTCTCTCTTTTTCCCTTGGTCAGTCTCACCAGAGGTTTGCCAATTTAATTGGTCTTTTCACAGAACCAACTTTTGACCTCACTGATTTTCTCTCTCTTGCATTGTTTTTTGTCTATTCGTTTCTGCTCTTATCTCTGTCATTTTCTGACTCCTGCTGTTTTTGAATTTATGTGGCAGTTCTTTCTCTAACTTGGACCGTTAATGTGTTATTTTCAGTCTTTCTTCTTTAAGTTTTCAATGCGGTATGTTTCCCTCTACTCATTGTTTTCACTATATCCCCCAAGTTTTAATGTATTTTCATGAATGTTTATTGTAAAGTATTTTAAAATTACTTTTAATTATTTGACACATACAGATTATTCTTGGGTATTTTTTAAAAAACTTTTTGTCACAGAAAAATATATATAAAAGAGAAGAGAATATATAATGAACCCCTAGGTACCTATAGCCAGGTCCAATTGTGAACATATGGCCAGTCTATTTTCATCTATATTCCCATGTGCTCTCTCAACTCAAACTTAGTTTATTTTGAGAGTGTGTTTTAAATGTATGGGGCATTTTTATTTATCTTTTTTTTTTTTTTAAGTTTTATATATTTGACAGAGAGAGACACAGCGAGAGAGGGAGCACAAGCAGGGGGAGTGGGAGAGGGAGAAGCAGGCTTCCCGTGGATTGGGGAGCCTGATGTGGGGCTTGATCCCAGGACTCTGGGATCACGACCTGAGCCGAAGGCAGACGCTTAATGACTGAGCCACCCAGGCGCCCCTTATCTTTTTTTAATACATGATGACATAATTACATTGTGGTCAGAGGCTACGGGTTTCATGATACTGAATTATTAATATTTCTTGAGACTTGCTCTGACTAGTATGGGATCATCTTGTGTGAATAGTCTACGTATATTTGAGAACAGTACCTATTTTGTAATGCAGGCTTGTTTACATGTCCTTTAGATTGAGTTTGTTTATTCTGTCATTCAAATCTATATCTTTGCTGGATTTTTTTGTCTTCTTGATTTGTTAATAATTGGAAAAGGTCTATTGAAATGTTCTGTTAAGGTGGTGGATTCTTGGGATGCCTGGGTGGCTCAGTCGGTTGAGCATCTGCCTTCGGCTCAGGTCATGATCCCAGGATTCTGGGATTGAGTCCCGCATCGGGCTCCCTGCTCAGTGGGGAGCCTGCTTCTCCCTCTGCCTGCCAGTCCCCTTGCTTGTGTTCTCTCTCTCTCTCTGAAAATAAATAAATAAAACCTTTTTTTAAAAAAAAGATGGTGGATTCTTTAATTTGTCTCATGGATCTGTCCATTTTTTGCTTCATATATGTGAAAGCTATCTAATTAGGTGTTTAGCATTGTTATATATTTGAACCAATTTGACTTTTATCATTATGTAATGACTTTTTATATCCCCAATAATGTTTTTTTTATCTTAAAACTGATCTTGTCTGATACTATTAAAGGTATACTAAGTTTTTTGTGACAGGAGGATGTTAATATTTGCCTGCTATATCTTTTCCATCCTTTTACTCTCAAACTTTCTTTGTCTTATGCCTTAGATGTGTCTTTTGTAAACAACATGTAGCCGGATTTAAAAAATCCATATGTAGCTTAACAGAATGTATAGTTGAGCAATATATGAACATCCTTCTTGAATAATGCAAGAAAGACCTCAGAATCCTTGGATGCTGGTTATCCTCTCCTTCCTGACTTATTTTTGTTCTGTATTTTAGGTCTGTCCTTTTTGGTTTGCACCCTCAAATTCTACCTTATTGTTATTTTATATGATAGGGTTTGTTTGTTTTTTTTTCACATGGTCATCATTTGATTTGCTCACTGTTTCCTCATGCCTTTTAGTCTCCTTTTCTGGGATCATATTCCTTTCTCCTGAAGTATGTCCTTTAGTGTAGGTCATATAGTGGTATGCACTCCCAGTTGTGTTTTGTTTGGAACTTTTGAACAATTATATAAAATATAACACATGTATACAAAGGTGCGTAAGACAAAAATGGATAGAATAATTATAAAATGAGCACTAGATCCCCAACATGTTCCTTTTGAATCATGCCTCAGTAACTGTCTTTTTATATATAATCTAATATAACCGAGGTTAGTTTTGCCAATTTCGGACTTAATGCAGGTGGAACCATACTGCACGTGTTCTTGTGTGTTTCTTTCTCTCAGCATTATGCTTGTACAGTTCATCTTGGTTGTTGCATGTCAGTACAACTCACTCATTTTTATTGCCATATTATATTTTACCATACTGATATGTCATAATTTATTTATCTAGTCCCCTGCTGATGGGCGTGTGGATTGCTATTACATGTAAGGCTGCTGTGAGCACTTTCAGCACATCTCCCGTGTGTGTGTGTGTGTGTGTGTGTGTGCGCTCACACGTACACGTGCATGAACTGCTCAAGTCCAGTGTATTTCCCTAAGAGTGGAATTACTGGCCTATAGACTAGGCATATTTTCAATTTCACTAGATAATGTCCCAGGTTACACTCATTTACACTCCAGCACTCACTTACATTCGCACCACATCCTTGACAACACTTGGGCTTGTCAGACTGTAAAACTCTCCCTGTTTTTGTTTATATGTAAATGATTTTATTTCATCCTGGTTCTTCTTTTTCTTTTTTAAGTTTTTATCTATTTATTTATTTAAGTTATCTCAACACCCAACATGGGCCTTGAACTCATGACCTTGGGATCAAGAGCCACATGCTCTCCTGACTGAGCCAGCCAGGCACCCCTCATCCTGGTTCTTGAAAGATGATTTTTTCCAGGCACATAATTCTAACCTGACATTTATTTGCCCTTAACATTTTGCAGATATTATTCCACTGTCTCTGACATCTGTTGTGATTTCCAAGTCTAGGTGGATCTGTCCTTTTTTTCTGGCTCCTTTAAGATTTCTTTATCTTTGGTTCTGTGGTTTTACAATCAGGTAACTTTTTTTTTTTTTTAAGATTTTATTTATTTATTTGACAGAGAGAGACACAGCGAGAGAGGGAACACAAGCAGGGGGAGTGGGAGAGGGAGAAGCAGGCTTCCCACGGAGCAGGGAGCCTCATGCGGGACTCGATGCCAGGACCCTGGGACCATGACCTGAGCCGAAGGCAGACGCTTAACCACTGAGCCACCCAGGCGCCCATACAATCAGGTATCTTGGCATGGCTTCCTCTTTATTTGGCTGGGTGGAATGTGTTCTTTCTTAGTGGCTTTATGTTGTTTTTCACTTCTGGAGGCTGCAAAGTCATCTCTTTAAATATTTCATTTTCTCTTTTTCTCTATTCTCCCTTTCTGAGATTCTGATAAATATATGTTAGATTTTCTTACTCTATCCTCCACAGCTCTTAAAATCTCTTTTTGAAAATATTTTGTTTATTTATTTTGAGAGAGAGAGCGAGTGCACACACAAGCAGGGGAGAGGCAGAAGCAGAGGGAGAGAATCCCCAGCAGACTCCATGCTGTGTGGAGGCCAAAGTGGGGCTTGATCCCACCACTCTGAGACCACGACTCAAGCCAAAACCAAGAGTCAGATGCCTAACCAACTGAGCCTTAAAATCTCTCTTTTTTAGAAGTTCAGAACTTTTTGGGGTGCCTGGTGTGGCTCAGTTGGTTAAGCATCTGCCTTCTGCTCTGGTCATGATCCCAGGGTCCTGGGATCCAGCCCCACATCAGGCTCCCTGCTCAGTGGGGAGTCTGCTTCTCCCTCTGCCCCATCCCCTTCCACTCATGCTGTTTTTCACTTTCTCTCTTTCTCATATAAATAAATAAAATCTTTTAAAAAATAAAGAAGTTCAGGACTTTTTGTTTTTGTTTTAAAGATTTACTTACTTATTTTAGCGTGGGCAAGCCGTGCATGCCGGGGGAGGGGCAGAGTGGAAGGGAGAGGGAGGAGCAGAGCAGGAAGCCCAAAGTGGGGCTCCATCTCACAACCCTGAGACCATGACCTGAGCCAAAATCAAGAGCCGGATGCTCAACTGACTGAGCCACCCAGGCACCCCTAAAATCTCTTTTAAACTCTTCATTTTCTTGCCTCTCTGTGCTGTTTGCCAGGTGATTTCTTTGGATGTAGTTTTAGCTCGCTAATTCTGTCTTCAACTGTCTCTAATATCTTTTCAGTAAGGTGTTTTTATTTTGTAATTTATTTATTTTTAAAGATTTTATTTATTCATTTGAGAGAGAGAGAGAGAGAGCACAAAGAGCACGTATGTATGCACAAGTGGGGGGAGGGGCAGAGGGAGACGGAGAAGCAGACTCCCTGCTGAGCCTGATGCAGAGCTGGATCCCAGGACCCTGGGATCATGACCTGAGCGGAAGGCAGATGCTTAACCAACTGAACCACCCAGGTGCCCCTTCAGCAGGT
Organism: Mirounga leonina; assembly: GCF_011800145.1. NCBI lineage: Eukaryota > Metazoa > Chordata > Mammalia > Carnivora > Phocidae > Mirounga > Mirounga leonina. The sequence continues at coordinate 1,532,955 of NW_023270807.1, read as the reverse complement.
TTTTAATTTCAACCATTATATTTTTCATTTTTTGAAGTTCCATCTTAAAATCCACCTGTTCATCCCTAATTGTTTTCTGTTGAATGACTTCTTTGTGATCACATCTTTTATTTATTTATAACATTTTAAAAAGATTTTACTTTATTATTTATTTTTAAAGATTTTACTTATTTGAGAGAGAGAGAGTGCAGAGCCCAATGTGGGGCTCAATCCCAGGACCCTGAGATCATGACCTAAGCCTGTCAGACGCTTAACCAACTGAGCCACCCAGGCACCCCCAAAGATTTTATTTTTAAGCGGTCTCTACATCCAATGTAGAGCTCGAACCCACAACCCTGAGATCAAGAGTTGCACGTTCTACCTACTGAGCCCACCAGGTGCCCTGCATTTTTATTTCTTTAAGTCTTTCATAAATGTTTGTTCTATATTTTGTATCTGAAAATCCTTCAATCTTTAGGGATCTAAACCTGCAGTTCATTGTTTCTGCTGACTCACAGAGTAACTTGCCTCCTTATGTGCCTGTGATCTTTGTGAGTTCATTGCTGGCTTAAAATTGGTAGGAGTCCTGTGGGTCTCAGTTGAGGATTGAGGAAGCAGTCCTACAGACGGCATGTGTTTTTTTACTTCCCCTGGTACCAGGAAGGGCCATGATCTGGGGTTACTTCATCTTGCCTGGACTGAGGGACTCCAACACTCCCCTTCCCTTGTTTTGAGCTTGGCTCAAGGCTCAGTTTTGCAGTAACAGAAGGACATTTATCTGGCTGGCTGCCTGCTGCCCCAGCCCCGGCCAGGCCCTGATCCCTTGTCCAGGAGGGGGTGTGCTTAGGGACATCCCCTATCTCTTGTCAGATCAGCTATATTTCAAGTAGATATGTTTTTCAAAGTTTAGCTCTTCTCCTCAGCCATGATGCTATAATGCCAGAAACGGGAGACTCCTTACGTTTTCTAATAATTTCCTCCCTATGTAAACCATCCTGCATGGGTTCTGTTGCCTACACAAAAGGCCAGATATTAAGAGTCATTTCCTCCTGGTGGTAGAAAGTGGTCATCTATGCTTCTGTCTGCAAGAAGAGCAGCCCCTTCTTTTGGAGAACTACTGGTTTCTCTCCCTGCCCAGTCACATGACTGGTAATTACAGAACTCTGTCCCTTAGACAGCAGGGAGGGTCACATAACCCAAGATGGCCAATAAGAGTGCTTCCCTGGGCATTTCTGAATTTGAGTGGGAAAAGGAGCTTCTTCCACTTCAGGGCATGGTAAGGGTGTGAGCTCAGTGAGGCTGCAGTCATACGTCCCACATACGAGGAGAAAGCCTGCCGAGCATGGAGCCAAGGTGCCGAGAGATGAAAGAAGGTGCAAGAGAGGGTGAGGATTGCATTAGTCCCGAGCTCTCTGTGGTCTGATCACAAGCGCCAGCAAATCCTCCCACGCTGCTCAGGTTTTCTGCCTTTTACAGTCTAGCCTCTTACGCAGTGGGATGATAGATGGTTATTATTTTGTTTTCTGCCTCCCTGTATTTTAAAAATGTTTTACCATCTAGATATTTTTTTAAAATAAAGCAAATGTATTATTAAAAAATCCTGCATTGACTTTTTTTGGTGAAGCAAATAACCTCACCCTAATTGGTTGTTGTTTTTTTTTTTTAGATTTTATTTATTTATTTGAGAGAGAGAGCGAGCACAAGCAGGAGGAGGGACAGAGTGAAAGGGAGAAGGAGGTTCCCTGATGTGGGGCTCGATCCCAGGACCCTGGGATCCTGACCTGAGCTGAAGGCAGACGCTTAACCGACTGAACCACCCAGGTGCCCCCCACCCCTGCCGCCAATTGGTTTTTGTGAGATGAAATCTCCACATGTTGGATTTGGCTAAAGCAGAGACTCAGTGAGTGGGTGAGGAGTCACGTGTCCATTCTGGTAATGGTCAGTGAGACACATAGGTCTCTCAGGGAAAAAAATGCAGCCTGGCTTTGCTTGTGCCAAGTGTCTGTGGTGGCCCCGATGGACGGGGCAGTGGTTTTGGGGCTCCCGATGCGGGTGCTGCCCCCTGCCTCTGCCTCACTGCATGGCGACATTTCAGGGGCTGCCTCTGTTAGCTGGTATCCTCAGCACCCAGCACTAAACTGGCAAGAAATGGTTTGATGAAGTGACTTCAGCCAGGCCTCAGATTCCGAGTCAGGAGTCCCATATCCTTCTTTGACTGGTTCTGATACCAGCAAGCTGTGTGGTCTGGAGCAAGTCTGTTTCCTCTCCTGTAAAATGGGCTCCATGCTTGGTCTTCTGCAGGTTTGTAAGGACTAGGCAGAGCACAGAGTCAACATGCAATGAGTTGTCTTTTTTTTTTTTAGATTTTATTTATTTTTCAGAGTGAGGGAACGGGTGAGAGAGAGCACAAGCAGGGGGAGCAGCAGGCAGAGGGAGAAGCAGACTCCCTGCGGAGCAGGGAGCCCGATGCCGGACTCGATCCCAGGACTCTGGGATCATGACCTGAGCCAAAGGCAGACGCTTAACCAACTGAGCCACCCAGGCGCCCCTGCAATGAGTTGTCTTGATGGGGGAGGAGGAAAGATCCAATGACAGGTGCTGACCAGCTGTGAAAAAGGATGTTGAAAGTTACTGTTCCTGCTGTCACTTCGGAATCAAAGTTGGGACAAAGAAGCGTTTGGATTCCCATTCTAGAGAAAGGAGACACTCCTGGGCAGCAGACCTTCCCCTCCAGCGGCTGCTGGAAAGCGGCTGAACCTGTTCTGTTTCTCCCCACAGTGCTGCCAGGTCCCAGCAGGGATGGTGCAGTTACTGAACCAGGTGACTGGGTAGCTACGACCTGCCCTGCACCTCAGGTGCCCCGTCTGCAAAATGGCGCCCACCTCCGAGGGTTGCCATGAGGATTAAGGAGCAATACATGTAAAAGAGAACAGTGACCAGGACCTAGGAAGCAGTATATGCCAGCTGTTATTATTATTACTATCCCTACCCTTACCTGCCCCTCAACTCCCACCTGGGTCTGTATGAGCAGGAGCCTAGGAAATCCAGAGCAATCACTTGAGTCAAGGGCACAGGGGAGGGGGCCGGCCATGAAGAGGAACACCAGGGATTCCTCTCTCAGAGGTGGGGGGTGCCTGTGGGAAGGGGAGCCTGGCATCTCACTCCCTGGCAGGACATCTGCTTCCTCAGTGGCCCAGCTGAGCCTCCTCATGCCCACCTGAGCAGGGGAAAGAGGAGTGGACAGAGGGGTGGCAGGGTGGAGGCGGTAGCAGGCAGGGCGAGGATGAGTGAGTCTCCCCTGGACCCTGAGTGGACCCTGTGGGAGTGTGAGGGCCATTTTGCTTGTCACCTCTCCAGGAGGCCTGGCCACTGGGCAGAAGACCCTCAGCACTGGCAGTGGTGGGATGGGCCCCAGGTGGTGGAAGTGTGCATAGAGCCCTGAACAGGGAGGAGACCCAGCCAGACCTCTGCCAGCCTACCGTGCATCCTACAAGAGGCCCAATTCTGGACACCGCCACAAGGAAGGGAGACTTTGACACCCCATGGAGGCGATTACACCAGGGGGCAGTGAAACACAGAGCCCCTCCTCATCTTTCCTCTCCCTCTTTCCCACGCAGCCTCCCCCCACCATGAGGGAGGAGGGAGAGTAGCTGGGATTAGCTGGGAGGTGGAATTTAAGTTGGCACTACATGGGACTGGACTTTTTATATCTGAAAATCACCAGAAAGCCACAGGACGTGCCAAGATGGCGGGAACGGGTGAGAAAGGGAGGCTGAAGGCTGGATTTGGGGGGAAATTGTGATAGAGTCCCGCTGAGCTGAGCACCTTGGGATCCAGTGGCCAGAGCAGCCTCCTGGAGGGCATCCATTCTGTGCCCCCAAGTGCCCGGCTCAGCAGGGGGTCTTCAGTGAGGAGTGGCACAAAATCAAGGGGGTGAGTGGCCCCCTGGGTGAGGCTGAGCCCCTGCCCTCCCTGGGCTCTGGGTGGCAACTGCTAATGTCATCAAGGGACCGCTCCCAGGCTGGCAACCCCCCCTCCCAAGGAAGTCGTATCCTGGGGGGCCACTTGCCCTCCTGCCCTCCCATTCTCCCTCCACAAGGCCAGGCCCAGGCGAGGGGGAGCCCACAGCCTAGGTTCTTGGAGCCCAAAGGAGCAAAGCCCCTGGACTCAGTGTGGAGGAGAGAGGTCCCAGCCAGGGCAGAGACACTGGGTGGCGGTTCCCCTGGTGGTTTGGATCCCAGGCCCAGGCACATGGTCAGGAAGCAGCAGGGTGGTTTCCCTTACTGCTTTTGCAAGGCCTTTTAACTTAAGCCAAATCCAACATGTGGAGATTTCATTTCACATTTCACATTTCATTTGCGTAGTGACTGAAGGTGGACCTTTTTCAGGAGCTGTGTACACCTGATAGACAATGTTCCTGAAGACAATCTTCCTGAGCCTGTTGTCTCCCTTGTAAATGGGGGAAATGAAGTGTGACGGATAATGAAACAGTGCACAGTGCCTGGGACACAGTAGGCGCTCAATAAATGGTAGGTTATTATTCTACTTCCTCCCTTCCCACCTGCGGGGGTCCTAGCACCTGTATAAGGAAGGAATAGGTAGAAAGGAGAAAGGACAGGCTTGAAATGGCCCAAAGGGGTGTGAGAGCGCCCTCTGCTGGTCACTAGTGGTTGGAGGCCGAGTCGGAAGCTGTCAAGGTGAAAGGGGCTGCACCCACCACTGGAGAAACGGATCCACGTCCTCCAGGGCCCAGCACCAGGCCGGCTGGGGACAGAGCTGTCCCATCCACTGTCCTGAGATCCCTCATGAGGAGGAGGGAGCAGCTTCCGTCCCTGTAGGGACAGGTACCAGGAGCCACCTGCGCACATTTGCAATGGCAGGGACGCCCAGCCCCCAACCCTGACCTTTGCACTCTGAGGGTCTCCCGGCTGCCAACACTCACTGCAGGTGTGGGTGGAGGGATGGGATGTGGGAAGTGAGAGAGGAGGATCCATGTGGGTCTGGAACGCCCACCATAACCGGCTTCTCCAAGGTCTGGGAGCCTTCAAATACCTGGCCCGCTCCCATTCACCCCCTACACCCATCCGGGGCCAAGCCTGGTGCTTCTCCTCTGGGTGCCCAAGGTATCCTGGGTTCACCCTGCACAGTGGACAGTGTCTGCTCAGAATCTCCCTGCTCTAGAAATTCCTGCCGTAACATATAGAGCAGCCATGGTCTTACACGACTCAAACCCCTGGCCACAGTTGGCTGGTTCTGGAGGAGGCACCTGATCTGGATCGGTCCAGACATAGTCCCTTATCCCTGGCCAAAGCTAACTGGATCCAGGAGAAGAGAATAAATCCCTTCCTTGTGGACTTTTTGAAACTGGAATCTAAGGAGCAGTAGTCAATCCCCTTTTCATGTGGGAAGCAGTAAGAATTCAAACTCAGAAGCTCTTGGAGTCCATGTGGGTAGAACATCTGTGGTTTCTTCCTCATCTTCAGGTGATAGCGTCCTTATCTTCTTTTGGGAAGTGCTGGCCTCCCCTCCCTGTGGTCTGATAGGACTGATGGACCAGGGGCTGGGCCCATCAACTGGGCTGATCCATCAGATTCCCTCCAAGGGCTCTGGAGCTTGTACAGAAATGCACAGGGAGATCAGATGGTTGGGGTTCAGCTGTTCCCTAGCAGGGCCCCAAAGATGGGGATCCCTGAAGCCCCCGTTCTGTCTTCCCTGAGACCTGGTTAGTCAACTGTATTTTTTCCCCAATTCTCTAAGCCAGGAGTTTCCAAGAAATTCTGCCCTTCTTTCTCTTCTCCAAAGCCTCACCCACCACACACACGTTTTATTTTGAAAAATTTCACAAGTTGCAAAGTTGAAAGAAGAAGAGTACAATGGAATTCTTATTCCTTTTGCTTAGATTCACCACCTGGTAACATTTTACCACATTTGTTCACATAGATGCTCAAACTTTCTTTTTCCTTCTTTATCGTTTGCAAGTAACACTTCATCCCTAAGTCCTTCAGCAAATTCTCCCAAGAATAAGGACATTCTCCCCCGTAACCATAATACCGTTACCCCATTATGCAGTTGTGCAAAGTTGTGCACGTTATTCTCTGTTGCACAACGAATCACCTCAAAACTTACTGGCTTAAAGCAACAACTGTTTTATTCTCTACCTTGATTCTGTGGGTCGACGAGTCTTGGCCAGGTGACAGTGGCTCAGATCTCTCTTGCAGTTGTAGTCAGACGGCTGCCTGGGGCTGGAGCCAGCTACCTTCTCCTTGCTCACGTGGCTGGTGGATGAGACCGCCTGCTGGCTGGGACCTCCACTGCGGCTGTTCGTCAGAACACCTATGGGTCGTTCCCCATGTGGTCTGGGCTCCTCCCGGCATGGTAGCTGGGGACCGGGACACCGGACGCGGAAGCTGCAGGTTCCACAGGGCTGGTCCTGGCACAGCATCACTTCCACCATATTCTTCTACTGGGCAAGCAGTCACAGAGCCCAGATTTAGGACAGAGCCCCATCTATTGCTTGGAGGAGTGTCAAAGAACTGGGGGGCTATGTTTTAAAACTACCACAAATCCTCGCAAATTTAATGTCGACACCATAACACCACCTAACACGGTCTCTTTTTAAGTTTGTCCCCTCGTATTTTGTCTTTCACGACATTGCCAATTTTGAACAGTCCGGTGGTCTCTGTAAGAGTATCTTCCCATCCATATTTATCTGGCGGTGTCCTCGTGAGCAGATTCAGGTGAAAGTGTTCCTGGCAAGAATACTACCTAGATGGTATCGTGCAGCGCCTGCAGCACACCCGGGGCACGTAATGCCAGTTTGTACCTTCGCGGGGAAGGCTGAGCTGGGTCACCAGGTTAAGGTGGGGCCCACCGTTTTCTCCCGGTAAAGGTACCTTTTCCTCTTTTTCTAGGTGTTATTAAGATTTACCCCACGGATGGCCATTCCAGGTCAACTTTCCTAAGTATGCGATATGCCCCTTCAATATGTAGATTATGTTGTGTATTTCTAGAAAGTTCCTTCTTTTGGGGGCAGGGGGGGTTCTACCTTTTGTTTGATATGAGTTCTTTTCAGTTGTTTTGTTTCCTTTGGGCACTCCAGTGACTTGTGTTCTCCTTGTATATCTTCTTCTGCCATCTCTTTCTCTCTGACACCCTACTTTTTTTTAAACTTTGTTACTGATTTTTTAAAAAAGATTCATATATTTATTTCAGAGGGAGGAGGGGCGGAGGGAGAGGGAGAGAGAGGATCCCAAGCCAACTCTATGCTGAGCACGGAGCCCGATGTGGGACTCGATCCCAGGACCCTGAGATCATGACCTGAGCCAAAGGCAGACGCTTAACCGACTGAGCCACCCAGGCGTCCCTACTTTGTTATTGATTTTACTTTTGTTTTCTTGGTTCTTTTCTTTCCTTCTTTGATATGAATGCCTCTTATTATATTCTCAGTTGAATTTAATTTCTCTTGAGTACCTTGCAATTTAATCATCACTTCTGAGAAGACTTCGACTTTTTTTTTTTTTTTTCAATTTCTTTCCGGATATTTGTTAACTCTTATTTCGGTTTCTAATTTTTTGACGCATTTCTGCTGGATGCTCCCAAATTTCTGATTTAAATTGTTTTCATCTCTGCAAATGGTCGTTTAAGAATATAGTCCAAGTTGAAGTGTTACGTCAGAGTTGTCCTCTGCCTGGTGGTGTTTTTCTGGAGGAGACTTCTCATCAGCTGAAATATTTGTCTTTTTAAAAAAAAAATTGTGGAAGGAGCGCCTGGCTGGCTTAGTCGGTGGAGCGTGTGACTCTTGCTCTCAGGGTCATGAGTTTGAGCCCCATGTTGGGTGTAGAGATTACTAAAATGAACAAACTCTAAAAAGTTATTGAAGTGTAGTTGACACACAGTGTTGCATTAGCGTCAGGTGTACAAGAGTGACTTGACAGTGTCCACGTTCCTCAGCGCTCACCATGGTGAGTGTAGCTACCATCTGTCACCACACGTTCCTACAACATCACTGGCTATATTCCCGATGCTGTACTTTTCATCTCCGTGACTTAGCTGTTTTCTAACCAGAAGTTTCAGCTGAAATGTTTTGATTCTCATTTCTTGCTTTTCTCTTAGAGTTGGATTTGTATGGATGTTGTCTGCTTTTTCCTGTTCACGCTGAGGTATCTATTTTCTTTGACCAGCAATAATCGGCATTAGCAGACCGGGTGAGAGGTTTGGGTGACTTCATTTCTTAGTTCAAGAGCACCCTCAGGGCGCCTGGGTGGCTCAGTCGGCTCGGGTCATGATCTCAGGATCCTGGGATCGAGCCCCACATCAGGCTCTCTGCTCAACAGGGAGTCTGCTTCTCCCTCTCCCTCTGCTCTCTCTCAAATAAATAAATAAAATCTTTTTTTAAAAAAAAAAAGAGTAGGGCGCCTGGGTGGCTCAGTTGGTTAAGCGACTGCCTTCGGCTCAGGTCATGATCCTGGAGTCCCGGGATCGAGTCCTGCATCGGGCTCCCTGCTCGGCAGGGAGTCTGCTTCTCCCTCTGACCCTCCCCCCCTCTCATGTGCTCTTTCTCTCTCTCATTCTCTCTCTCTCAAATAAATAAATAAAATCTTTAAAAAAATAAAAATTAAAAAAGAGTACTCTCTTCTGTTGGAAGAGTGAGGTGACATTTTGAACAAACCGATGAAACCTTTTGGGGAGGGAGGATTGATACGTTTGTTGATTTGCTGGCTCTTCTTATTTCCATCAACTTACTCCCTTACTTCGAGCCCACAGCTCACGCCCTTCCCTCCATCCACCAGCAAGCCTCCCAGGGCCACCTTCCCCTCCCCAGTTGCCCCTGTCACCCAGAACTGGTGCCTTTTCAAGACAGCTACTCCGGCCCCACACATTCAAAAACGCCTTCCTTCCTTTATTTAAAAAATTTTATTTTTAAGTAATCTCCACATCCAACGTGGGGCTTGAACTCACAACCCCAAGATCAAGAGTCGCACGCTCCTCCAACTGAGCCAGCCAGGTGCCCCCAAAACACCTTCCTTTCAATTCTGCCAGATGCCAGTGCTGTGATCTACTGGGCATCAGACCTCTTCGCAGTATTTCCACACCAGGGCAGGGCTCGCAAGCTCTCAGGATCATTTTATTTGTGTCCCCATCCAGGCTCTTGCTGCCCTCTCTTCTTTGGCACGGAGTCTCCACCTGACCTTCTCTACTCTGTGGGGTCCAGACCTTGTTCTGCTGCTTTCGGAGGTTTCTTTCTCTACTTAGTTGTAGACTGAAGTTCCCAGCACTCTGTTTCTTGGTTATGCTGAAGGCAGGGGGTTAAGGGTGCTTAAGCTCCTTCTTCCTTCTGTGTGGCTTTGGGAGGACATGGGCAGAGATTTGGATTTGGGCTGCTGTCATTATCCTAAGGGAACCTGAAACCCAGCTCAGGTCCTCTTAGTGAACTGGCTGTGACCACTGGTAAGTTACAGATGAGTTATCAGGTCAGTTCCTGTTAGTTAATTTTTGTTCAAGCTGGCCAGAGTTATCCTATTGCTTCCAAAGAATCCTAGCTGTAACATCCTGTTTCCGGCCACCCTGGATGGAGCTGGGTTGCAGGGAGAGGCAGATGGGAGCTGGAGAGAGAGGTGGAGGAGCTCTGGAGCCCTGATTTTAAGCCATCCTGAGGTCCAGGGGGCATTTCTGGGAACCAGGTGGCTTCATAATTCTGTATATTTACTGACACTTTTACTGAAGTAAAACACACTTTCACAGAATGAACACACCCATGCCATTAGCATCCAGATGAAGGACAGAACATACAAGTCACCAGAAGCCCCCTCATGTCCCTTTTGGTCACTATCCCCTCAAAGGTAACCAATATTCTGACTTCTCTCACTATAGGTTATTTGTCCTGTTTTTATACTTTGTATGAATGAAATCACCAGAATCACACAGTATGTATACTCAGGTCTGGCTTCTTTTTGCTCAATATTATGACAGTGGGTTTTACCCACGCTGCCGAGTAGATTTGGGATCTATTTTGGGGATTCATCCAGTGCCCTGGGAACCACTCCCTTTGTCTAACGAGCATAGCTGTGACAGAGAGCCCTTGAACTCCGTGGGCCCCCACCCCCACCCCGAGCGGGAAACACACGCACCTCTCCACCCCCTCGCCCCTTGCCATTTACACTTCCAAATTTGGAAACACCTCTTTTCCTGGAGTGCCCCCCTGCACCTGCTCTCCATCCTGTCCCCTCAGAATGCAGTCCTCGGCCGCTGGGAGGACATGGCTGCACTATTAGTAAAAATATCATACGGATAACTGCGTGTTGGCCGCAACCTCTTTAAGTTGTGCGGAGTGGAAGTGTGCACAGGAACGGCTTGGGGGGCTCCATCCCCGCTCTCTGTTAAGCTCTTCAGGATGGGGGCCACGCCATGTACCTCTGGGGGACCATGGTGAGGATGACAGGGGCTTCCCCATAACAATGGGGTTGTCAATGCTGTGCCCGTGATGCCTGACGCGGACGTCCTGGGCAGGTCTGGACTTTGCATCACCTGGGATGAGGAAGCCTGCGCCCCCCCCCCCCAACAGGGGCTGATTTAATTGGTTTGGGAGGCGCCTGGACATGGAGAGTTTTAAAAGCTCCCCAGGTGATTCTAGTGGGCAGTAAGGTTGCCAACCACGGGCCTGGCACATAGTGGGAGTGCGGCCAATGCTGACTTTGGGCGGAGAGAGAGGCGAGGCTGGTTTGGAAGGCTGGGTGTGCAACTTCCTGTGGCTGGCGCCCCCCTCACTCCCCTTACCTGCTTCCTCATTGCATTCCCCCCCCCCCCCCCCCCCCCCCCCC